>NW_009931373.1:8593-22108 GCF_000696875.1 Nestor notabilis | reverse complement strand
GGGAAAGGAAATGCTGTGAAACTGCTGCCAGAGGTCAGTGCAGTGAGTAACTCAAAATTGGAATGAAAAGATGTATTGCCACAAATAGAAAACAAAAAGAACAGCAGAGCTCACACAACACAATAGTGAGAGCATCCATGGAAATAGCAAGCACCCTTGCTGGGGAACTGCCAGAAGGGACATAAAACCTTGGACCTTGCTGGGGCTGGCCATATTTTTGGGGCCACTCAGGGCTTTTTGTCATGTCCCTCTGTGAGATCTCCCTCCCTCAGCACAGTCCTGTTTTGGCTCCACGGATGAATCTCCTCCTGGTCCCGGGTCCAGCCTGCTGCCATCCATCACTGCTAGTTTGCTTGAGATTCACCTGCTGGGGCCCATGGCAGCCATGATGTGGACATGGGCAGTGGAGGAGCATCCCTGGTGGGACGGTGCTGAACTGCATTGAAGCGCTGTGCTTCCCAGATGGAGCTGCCAGCCCTTCCCAATGAGGGGTGGTGGTTTTCCTTGCGAGGCCAGGGTGTCCCATGGAGAGCGGACTGAGCTCCAGAACGTGGCGCTGCGGTGAGTGGTACAGAGCTAATGCGAGGTGGCAGCAGCACTGGAAACCTTCCAGTGGAAGCAAAACCCTGTTCGGCTGATGCCAGTGGGGCAGGCTCAGACACAGCCCCTTCCAGAGTGGGACCCCACTGCACCATCTCCTCCCCAGTGGTGGGGTGGGTTTGATGGGAGATGTGTCCTTGCTCTGCTGGGCACTCCCTGTTAACAAGTGGCATCCCTAAGCATCAAAATAGTTTTCCTGGGAGCTCTGGTGGTGGCGTGAGCGGTATCAGAAGTGATTTATGCTGAAACGTGGACTCCAGGGGACACTTACAGCAGGTTCAGCCACAAAAATATCTTTCCTTGTTAAAGCTGCTCCTGTTAGGAGGGTGCTGGGCTGGCGGTTGCCATGTGCAACCCTCAGACAGCAGCTGGAGTGTCCCTTTTCTGCACCATCCCTCTGAAGCAGAAAGGGCACAAAATTCCCCAAGCCCTGGCAAAGCTCTTCTTTTTTCTTGGGATAAAATACTTCTTCAAAGGAATATGGCAAAAGGTGGCTGTCACTGACACTCTCTTAAACCAGAACAGTATTGCCTGATGTGTTGTGTGAGCTCTGCTGTTCTTTTTGTTTTCTATTTGTGGCAATGTGGCCTCGAAGGTTCTGTCTGATATAATTCGGGATTATGTGCAGGTTCAAACTGCCTAGTTGAGCCTGCCAGTTACGCCAAACAGCAGTTGGAGGATAAGGGCTTTCTGATCTGATGGTTTTTGGTTATCAAGCAGGGACGCAATACCTAATACTCAATAAAAAGCCTAAATCTAGCCTATGAAAAGGAATGAGTTCTCTCCAAAGTGCTTTGAAGTGTTGAGATGCATCTAAATCAAATTATTGGGCGAGGGGTGGGTTTCTGCCATGGGGCGAGCAGCTTCCCTTAAACACTAACTGTGTGCGATGCCTGAGCTGAATACCCTTCAGAGCTGTTTA
Organism: Nestor notabilis; assembly: GCF_000696875.1. Lineage (NCBI taxonomy): Eukaryota > Metazoa > Chordata > Aves > Psittaciformes > Psittacidae > Nestor > Nestor notabilis. Next base: position 20,586 of record NW_009931373.1, on the reverse strand, counting down.
AGAGCTTCTCTTTTCCATTTTGGTGATATCTTTCTAAATTATACATTAAACTTATCAGGGTGAGTAATGCATCACAGCTTCCCCGTGTCAGACTTAATGTTACTTACTCAGCTGTAGCTTTGTGTTTGCCTTTCCCTTCCGTTTATCTTCAGGCTCTTTGCTAGGATGGAGCAAACCCTGGGTTCCCCTTGCTGTCTGCTGCAGTGATGCTCTGCGGGAAGCGAGGACGTGACTGATGTCCTGAGTACTTCAGCAGGGTGCAGAGCTGCCCCATGCCAAGGCAGTGCTGTTGCATGGGAGCAGGATGAACCACGCTGTGATTTCTGTGTTCGATCGAACCCGTGCTGCTGCTCCATGGGATGCAGGTGCTTTGCTGCAGGTTGCTTTTGTGCTTGGGAGGAAATAAGCCAAAGCATCCAAAGAATTTGAGCTGCTGCCGCACAAGGCAACGTGAACAGTTACAGCAACTTATCAGCCCTGGGAGCAGTGATTTTGGGTAACGAGGAACTAAGGCAGTAGCTGTTGTAATTTTAGGTGCTACAGGAAGAACAAGTAATTTGCTCCTTTTCCTTGCCAGTATGTCTGAGGAGGGATAGTATTTGGTTAAGTGCAGCTTTACATTTGAGACCGTTTGAAGTGCTGTGCATTAATGCTGGTTTCTGCTCTGAAATCCTGCACCCATTGGCCCCTCATGGAAATCGTATCCTGTCTCCAGGCGCTGATGACGAGCGCGTTTCTAGAGCTGCTACAGCCTCTTCTGTGAAATGTTGATACTGCACAAGGATGACAAAGGAGGAATTCCTGATTTCAGGGGATTTTTCCTCTCGCAGTCTCCTTGTGTTGCTCATGTCTTTTATTTCTTCTGCTATGAAATAATTGACTCCCAGGAAACCAAGCGGATGTTCCTTTCTTCCCAGCTCCCTCTGCCATGACCCCCTGTTTGAACTACCTGTTTCTTTGGCCACATCAGGCACTTCAATATGCAGATGGTCTGCAGGACTGGTGCTATTTCAAGCAGTCATAGAATCAGAGTCCTTTTATATTGTTCCTCTTGGTTTTATTCTGATGTATATATAAATAATTGGATCCCAAGTCATATACCCGCCAGGTTTGCTCTGCTTTTTCTTTCTTTTTTCCCCCCAGAAATCAGTAGGCAGCTGTGGGAATTGCTCTTTTCCTGAATGCAGTCACTCAAATGTCTGTAGCACCTGAGTGGCTTTATTCTGATCAGCAGTGAGCTTTTACTATTTGTATCACCCTTTCACCTTACTGTGTTTATGTTTCTATAGCAAAACACTGTATGTTTTCAGGAAAATTAATCAGTATAATTATATGTGATTTCCAGTGTCAGGTTCAGCTGAAACACTGATTTAGGGTGGTGATTAGCCCTATCAGAAGCAACGAGGATGGAGAGCTAATCTGTGCCTAAAACTGTTGTTTTGAAAGATGCCATTTATACTCTATTCATAAATGGAGTATTTCCTCTGAACCCCCTCAACCAATTTGAATAGAAAAGGTATTTCTACGAGATGGCAGTGCACCTTGTTTGCTTTGGACTGCTGCTGTTTGCAGAGGGTGCCATTATTCAGACAGAAGGGGGTTGAGCTAGGGGTAGGTATTGACTACCAGGACCTCTGCCCCTTTGGATGTGGCTGAGGTTATACCAAGTGAAGTCTTGGAATTATTTAGATCTGTGTAGTCTTCATCTTCTCTGATCCTAAGCAAGAGCAGGCACATCCTGAAACGTGGTTCTCCCACGCGGAACTCCTGCCTGTGGCTCATGCTCTTGGGGCATCCCTTGACGTGGAAAGTCCTTGAACCCCCTTACAAGGTTTGTGAGACAGGTTCAAGGTTCATCACAAACATTAGAAGGAAAGAGTCATGAGCTGTGGGTTTATTCTTCATTTCAGCCATGCAGCCTTTCAGAATGAGGAGCATTTAGAAGATTGCAAGCTCCAAGAGCGATTAATTTGCTATTTCAGTCCTTTAGAAAGTGCAATTAAAGAGAAATGAAGTTCCTGCATCATAAGAAGGTTCAGATCAATTAAAACTATTTACTTTGTTGCTAATGATTTCAGACCATTGTAATTTATTGGTAAACAAGGGACTTCAAAAGCATGTTCATGCAGTGAGTGCACAGAGGAAATGTTAACGGGTTCTTGGATAAATTAAGGCTCGAATTCAGTAACAGGCTCTTACTGCAAACCATTTAGGGTGGGCTCGCTGCACAGCTTGGTGGATGCCAACTCTGGGAGAGCAACTGAAGCTTCTGATGGGTTTTCAGTGTTCGGGTAGCAGGGGAACAGTCAAGGGCTGTACTCCCGAGTAGCCAGGGCATCCTGCAGAGGAGGGATGCACTCTCCGCCCTGCTGGCCCCTGTTGGGGATGTGCCCCTTCTCGTGAATACCAGCAAAGGACGTGTGAGCATATGTACATGCAAATGTAGTCTGTGACACCTTTTGGATGTTCCTTCAAAATGGACCTTTTTTTAGCAGAACTGAAGGGCATTGAAAACCTTGGAGTCAGTGCTGGTTTTGTCGTGACAGGGTCTCACTTATCCTGTGGACAAGTCTGCTGCAGCTTCAATTTGCCTGCTTGGTAAAATAGGCTGTCACATGCCAGGGACAGCCAGATCTGTCAAGCTCCACACAGTTTTCCTTTATTAGTTCTATTGGGTTTATTGCCTTTCTTACGCTCTGAGGGATGATGGTTGTTTAGTGACAAGAACCTGGAAAATCATTCAAGTTGACAATGCTTTTTAGATTTCATTTTTTCCTTGTGTCTCTATCCATAAAAAGGAATGACTTGATGACACAGTGAACTTAGCAGGGAGTTTGTGGTATTACCGAGAAGCTGCCTCAGGTTCTGGGGTCTGCCTCTGTTGCCACCCCCATGTCACATCTGCAGTATGGAGACATGTGGACTCTTACCTGTTATCCTAGAAACCCTGGTTGGTGGCTCACAGCTTTTTGCATGCAAGGATGTGCTTTGTTTTATGGCAAACAGTGACAATCTGGCTTTCATTTCCTCAGGTGTGGTGGTTGTTCTGGTCGTTTCCAAATGCTCTTTGCAAGTCAGGAGGGAACATTCATGTGATGTTTTCCAGGTTCTTGCAGTACTGAGTCAGTTGAAACGTTTCTTACGTAATGCCTGGAGAAGGCAAAATTCAAGCGATGTGTGATGGAGGGTCTCCTCTGGCTGTGCAGGGGTTCTTCTCATCGTTAAACGTTCTCTGCCTAAAGAGAGGGATGCTGTGTTCCTAATGCAGAGCCAAAAGGAGTCTCCGCAGGGAATCCGTGCGTTCACCCACACAGCTTTTGCTGTTTGTAGTCTCATTATGTATTCCTTCACAGGTTTCTCTAATGCTCCCTTATGTGGCAGGCAGACAGCACGCACCATGTGCAATACCTGCCCTTCAAGCTGGCAGAGCAGGATGTGGTCTCCTTTGTGCTTTAGTATCGCAGCATCTTCAGTAGCCCTGGGATGGGCAGTGCTGCTCCTCCAGTCCCAGGGTTTAGGAATAACACAATCAGCTTGTCCATGTGTAAAGAACAGAATCCTGTTTGCTCTTCTGTTGCTCTGTGTCTGTCACGGGGTGCAGGCAGAAGGATGGTGGTGCTGGTGGAACCGCTCCAGATGGATGTGGTGCCAGCAGTGCCGGTGCCACGATCTGAGCAGGCAAGGGGAGAGCAGCCACTTCTGCACAGGGTGTCTGCTCTGTGGACGTGTGTTGTCCTGGGAATGAGCAGGCAATAACTCGGGGAATCCCAGGGACTTCAGTTCCTGCTGCAGCTGATGTTTCTGCTGGCTCCTGTGCTCTGCAGCCGTGGCAGGCGACAGAAACGTGCCTGCTGGCAATAGGAACATTCCTGATGAATGGGAGAAAGCAGGCACAGCTCCTGTGTCTCTGCCAAGGTGGAAACCTTTCCCATTGAGCTATGTGCAGGGAGGCACAACTGCAGCCACCCCAAATCACGCTGGTGCTGAGTGGGCACCAAGTCTCCATTCTGGTAATAGAGGGTAATGATGTGTGGCTGGATGAGTGAAGACATTCATATCTAGCAGCAAACAGGAGGCACCTGGGCAGGGTTTCTGCCTCCAAAAAAAAAATGAAGTCTTTGATGGTGAAAGAAAAGTGTTCCCAGGTGAAAATCCTGTGCAAGATGTACAAATGCTGAATACTGGCATTTCTGGCAAAGCACAGCACTGGGTGGCTCAAGGTAGGTCATGCTATGAAGATAACTGCAAAAGCCTTTTGATGAATTCTGTCTCTTAACATAAGGGGTATAACTGTACCTTTCAACTGGAGTTTAGTGGAGTTGAACTGGTACAATTGGTCCCAGTGGAAGGGAATAGGAAGTGGAGCAAAAGAGATGAAGAAACACTCTACTGTGAGTGTCCAGAACAGCCGGGAGGGAGGCACAGAGGAACACAGTCAATATTCCTCTCAAAAATAATCTTATCTGCAACAATATGTGGCACACTTGACACTCGGATCAATTCTCTTGCCTTTATATTTTCTTGAGGTGCTGCATGTTGAAAAATGACCTATATCCATGGTTGAACAATAGCCAGAAACTGGCTGTAGCCACTCTCACCTGATGATCACCAGCAGTTAGTGCTGGGACCATGCATACGTGGTGGGAGCAGCATCTTCCCTCCCTGCAGCACCAAATCATGATGTTCTTCTGTTTCTCCTGTCCCCCACACCTGCAGAGGTGACATTTCTAGCTATTAATACTAATTAATAATACTAATAACTCTTTGTAGTACTGGAAAGGTTGTAACCATGTGTGAGAAACAGTGATTGGGTTCAAGATCTGAGATGTGGAAGCTGAAGAAGAAAAACTGGTGTATCCTTCTGTTAAAGCACAGTAAGAGAAGGGGCTCCATCCCTCTTCCATGTTCTGTGCAGCCAGGAAAAATATGAAAGCAGTAAATTAGGAAATGCACAGAGCACTGTGGGGCTGGTAGTGCAGAATATTGCTGTTCCTGGGACTTCAAGGACTCTTCTCATAAGCTGTTCATTCCTTGGCGTTACCTATTTCTTAGATGCTACTTCAGATGCATCGATGCCTAAGCTGAAAAACCCCCTTTGATGTGCCTCGCTTCCCCCAGCATTTACAAACTTAAAAGTGCTCCTGTTAAACTTTAATTATTCCCGTGTCTGGCACTGGATGTTCTGCTGCTGCTGCTTTTTTGGGATGTCTCGGAAGATCCGGTGTATGTAGCTGGGTCAAGTAGCTGATGGGTAAAATGAGTAATGACTTGCTGTGTGCAGTAGGCTGCATCTGTTGCTGGAATTTAGAAGCTTCCCTGCCTTTTCGTATTCTCTGAAGTGTGCAATGTTATGGGCATTGTGTGTTCTTTTCTCTTGCTAATGGGAGTGCACACCACAGGCAGCAGCACTCCATTTCCAAACCATCTCCACTTCATAGACACTTCTGGTGAGTAAACTTGGGAAAAAAAAGGAAAAAGGGGGATTTCTGCATGTAACAGCAGATGCATTGCTCTTTGTTACCTTCTTCAGAAGGCATTTCCAGAACTTCACTACTGTTTATTAGAGCAGAGCGTGAAATTAGATGAGGGAGAATCTCCAAAGGAACAGGTTGAGACACGACCACGGAATTACCAAGGAGGTTGGTAACTCACATGTGCCATCTCTCTGAACATTCACCTGATGAATCTGCTCTCACTACTTAAAAATCTAATTGGATGTAGCATTGGCATCTGTCATCTGCTGAGCCTGAGCCCAGGGGCTAAACAAAGCTTACCTTCTTCTGCTTAAATAACACAGCTTTGGAGGTTATCGGTGCACTGTCATCTGCTGGGCAGTCGCCAGCCTGCTCCCGTGCAGTGCATTTGAGGCTGATGGATTAGGCTGAAGGGCAGTTTGCTTTGCTTTAACCAGGCTGTAGCAGCCCTTCTGCTCATCACAATACTTCTAAGCAGGTAGCAGCCAGGCTGCTTGTTCCACATTGAGAGTCTGAGGCGGGTTGGGCTCCTTGTGCTGGTTTACCATTCTCTTCTCACAGTGTATGGAAGAGGCACCTGGGATAGAGAACCCTGATCCGGGGCAGAAAAGGGCCAGGAAGGAATTTGGGATCTTCTTTTGAATTCAGACTTGTTTGTCCACCCTGGGAGCAGTTCTGTGTTTGTGCTCTTATGGGACATAGGGAAACAAAGTCTGCTTGTCAGTGGTACGAGAAGAGCTCCCTGAAAGAAACCTGAATGCCTACGTGGCTAAAAAGGACTTGGGGTCCTCGGGAAGGTCGGATAAGGAGATAGCTGTGCTCTCCTGGCCCCTCTGAGCCATGCAGCAGCATTGGTGGAATTCGTGGCTCCTTTTAAGATTCCAAGGCATCCGCTTGGGAGTCTAGAAATACATATACAGGAGGCCCGGAGAGCTGGGCTCAGTCTAACAGAGCCTACAGCAGGAGCTCTTAGATGCTAATCTCTGTTTGTTAATCTCCTCTGTCTGGGGAAATTCGAGGCTTCTGAGTGAAAGTGAAGAAGAAATAAGGGTGTCTGATGATCTTTTCCTTGCAATTCAGAAGAAATTCAAGCCCAATCGTGTTTTGCCATAGGATTCGATGTTTCCAGTTTCAGATGCTGCATCAGATCCCAGCTGGCTGCTGTGAGTCATTTTTAGGACACCTCATGAGTAAAAGCCAGCCTAGAGTGAGCATGGAGGAGTCCTACATGTCCTTGATGTGACACTTTGGTGTATCCCTGGTACCCATGCCCTGGGGACAGCCCTGGTGCTGCTGGCCTCCCTGTGCAGCTTTAGTCTGGTCCTCACACGAAGTACAGTTGGACTCTGAACCACGTACCAAAGAGGAGAACTTTGGATTCCCTGGCACTCGGGGTTCCTCTTGTCTGTAAAGGTTATTGAGGCACAACAAAGCCTTCCGTGAATAACCTGTGTGCTGTATAGCAGTGTCGTAAGGGTTATGCCATAGGAACAGAAATGTTGCAAGACTATCAAAGCAAACATTATGAAAGTGTTTTGAAGGTTATTGATGTTCTTCCTCTGGGAATTGTATTACCAGTCACTGATATCAAAAGTAACAAATTTAAAGAAGCTATAAATGACAAAGCCCTTGGAGCAAGAGCAGAGAGTGAAAATAAAAAGGACTTGTTGGCTTATCACATACCATATAGGCTGCACGGAACATTAAATGGCATTTCTCTGCTGTTCCTCCAGGCAGGCAGCAAGGTTGTGCTCGCATCCTTTGCAGGCACCTGCAGCCCCGGTCTCCACACTTCCTGTGCAGATGGATGGGAAGGGGCCAGGGCTGGCGAGAGCCAGGTCAGGGAAGGAGTGCGAGGGGCAGCACATCCCATCAGACTTGTCAAAGCCATTGCCCTGATCCAGGTGCCAGCCAGAAATAAGGGATAGTCACATCACAGCAAGAGCACGGCAGTGAGAGATGGAGAGTCCTGCACCCCTGCGGCTGCTGCCTGGGGAGGAACAGCAGAGCTGGGCAGAGCTCCAGCCCCTCAGATGCTGCAGGAGCTGCCACCACCTTCCAAGGCTGAGAAAGCTCCTTTTCTGGTTGGTCCTTGTGTGGGGCTGGGAGCCCACAGCCCCCTGTGAGACTGCTGGTCTGCTCCATCTCTCGTGCACGTACAAATCCATGGATGCATCCTTAGTCTTGCATCCTCCGCTCCTGGATGCTGATGCTCGCGTGCTGCTGCTATGGGGACTGTACATGGGCTTTGAGGGGCAATCAGCTTCCAAATTATTTCATCTCATTTGCATACATACAAAAATAGCTTAGAGCTTGATGAAGCTTTCTGTGCAGCACCAAGGGACAACGTGTCTCTGGAGGGAGAGCTTATCAAGAGCTCTGAGTGCATTCTCCTGGGGTTTTCTCGTGTGGCATTTGGAAATGTCAGCTTCCTATTACTTGGTCCACCTACAACAATTCCAATTAAAAACAGAAAAAAGTTGAGGTATCTTCAGGTACACGTTGAACTGCTCTTAATTCACAAAGTGCATTAATATTTAAAAGTTAATAGTGTTATGGAGGCAAAGTAGGCCATCAGCACATGAGAGAGAAAACTCGCACCATCTGCATTCAAACCAGGAGCTGGAGCAGTGCATTCTGTTGATACAAACTTTGAAAGCACTTGGTGAATGTCAACGGAGCTTTGAAGTTAAAATTTCTTCTTATTCCAGACCAGCTATTGTTGCATCTCTGGCTTGGGTGAGCTGGGAAAGGATAGAAGCCACTTGGGGCATGCTTTATAATGCTGACATTTCTGGAAGGCGATGGGGATGGAAGTGTTCGAGCTTAGCTCTGTCTGAGCCTGTTTGAAATGCAATGACAGAATTCCCATGTAAAGGTTGTGATAAAAACAGCAGGAGGGAGAGGAGTTTCTGTGCTTCAGAATGAGGCAAATAAGTTCTCACAGATGTCAGCTGAGGGATCTGTGGCTTGCACTTATTGGGGGAAAATCATCTGAATGTGGCAGCAAATCTTCGCGAGTGGCAGGCTGCAGGGAGGCTGGTACCAGCGCATCATGCTCAGTACCTCCAGATCTACATTCATATGTGCTGATCTGACACAGCTCTGTGTTTGTATGGGTAGCATCATGTCCTTTTGAACTATTAATGCGAGGGCAGGGTAGAACTCTGCAGCTTTGGTGGCCACGAGGTTCCTTACTGATGCTGTGTGTGCTATCAAGCATTTGCTTTGTTTTCCTCTAGGAAAAACTCCTTTTTGCTGTTAAATCAAGCAGTCCCGGTGTGTAACTTTGTCTGTCTCTGTTAAGAAATCCTTTGAGATGTTCTGAAAATGAAAAGCCTAATTCAAGTGTAGGACACTTTGAAGTGTAAGATGGTCTCCTCTACACCACTTTCTATGCAGAAGAAATTGCCCTGTTCTGGACGTGGTTGCAATATGCAGGTTTTCATTAAATGGAGGCATTGTGTAAGTGTCAGTCTTCAAAGGCAGGGAGTTGGAGCTGCAGTATATGCACAGTACAGGCAGAAATTTGTGTGTTTGTAATAAGCCTTATTTGTCAGGAAGAGTAACTCGAAGGAATTCAAACCCAAAGAGACCTTTGCTTTGCCCTCAGAGTTATTGTTTGAAGAACCTCAAGGCTTTTGCAAAATGAGTTGTAAAACCTTGGGCGAGCTTTTGCCAATGGAGAGAGCTGAGTGACAGAAAGGAGGAGGAGATGCTTTGGTGATTGCTATGGCAATCGATACTGGCAGCCAGGTTAAACACATCTAGTACCATTGTTACGTGGCTTTCACGAGCAGGGTGTGTTGCAAAAGGATGTATCTAAGCAAGGGGAAGTAGGGCAAGTTTTTCTCTGCATGCTTTTATCACGGTTACACTTTTATGCGTGAGCATAGGTTTAGGTTAATAAACTGACTCAAACAGCTGCCCAGGCACCTCCTGTCACTGTTCAACAGCTATTGAAGTCTCGGGCTGGTCTCTCAAGAATCCAGATGTGCAGTCATAAAGGATTGAGTGGAGTAAAGTCAAAACCATGGTTTGCAAAGAGCCAAGAGCAGCTTTTGGTCCCTCAGCTCCTCTCCTTGCTCTGTGGTTTGTAGCCTGGAGCTGAGCTGGTCAGTGCCCCCTGTGCAGGCTGTTACCAACACCGGGTGCCCAGGACTTGGGTCTCCTCAGCTCTTCTCATCCAAATGTTCTTGTGATACCCAGTGGGTTTGATGCTCCAGAGCAATAACCAGGGCAAGAGACTTCCCTGTGGCATTTCTGTCCCCAGGCACCAGGACGTGGGACTTGTGCATCAGCACCACTGGCTCCACTGGGTGTTCCTAGATAAGCAAAAGCAGTCCTAGCTCATGCCAGAATTATCTTGTCCCTGTCAGCTGCCCGTGTAAGTTAAAGCTTCCAGCTGGGAGCAAAGACACAGATGAGAAGAAATTTCCATTGTCCAGAAGAGTAATACCTGCACGAGAGAGAGAAGTACCTTTTGTTTTATTTTGCTGCATGTGTCTGGTTGTGCGCTGTTGTCCTTCTGCTACACCTTTTATTAGCACAAGAGGTATTGCTATGAAAGATAATAAGCAACTCGGACATAAATTTCTCTTTGGAACTTTGGAGGCCAGGAATTACAGCTCTGTATTTTTGGGTATCTTTCAAAGTGCACGTTAAATAAACATGATCCCCAGGAGTATTCAGAGACAGCTCTTTGTATATAAAACGTCTTCAAATATATCACGTTTGATGATGTATTAGTAAGTGTTTGGTATTTGTTCTATATTAAGGCTTTCTTACCTTGCTGCTCGCACTATTTAAATGCTGCCTGATGCTGCCTGGGCTGATCCATGTGCTGTTTGTAGCCCCATGGGATTGCTGCCAGGCTCACCTACAAAGAAAAGCTTATTCAGAGACCTCATGACTTTTCCCTGGGCTCTGCTTGTTTCTGGGGTTGTCCTGGGGCAATTCAAATCAACCCCCTGTATTGCTAAATCCTGAACATCACCCTGGACCTTTCTTTTAAGGGGGAGGAAAAGACTTCAGGCCAGTTTCTGTTCCCCTGCTGCCTTCTAAGACTGTCCAGCAGCATCCCCTGCCTTTGGCTGTGCAGGAGGTCTGCCAGGGGCAATGCTTCTGCAAGCCTCAAGGTGCTCAGGATGAGGCTCTTGCTCCTCTTTGTATTCAGGTGTTGCTGCCAGCACGTGGAGGACAAATGAGCATTTCAGCCAAGGATGCTCTTTGCAGGCTGGCTGTTGGGCACCTGAGAGCAATGCTCCCTAGGAGCAATGGGGATCTGCCTGTGTTGGTGGTGTCACAGGGATGGGACAGGCACTGTTTGTTGTTGGGAGAAACATACGGGTTATCAAGAGAGGCTGGGAAAATGGGGCAAGAAGAAAGATAAAAAAGGATTAAAAACCAAAGTAACGGAAGGGAAATCTGTATTTTTCCAATCCAAACCCTGTGGTGGGTCTCTTCATTCTTTTGAGACGGAAAATGTAGAACAGAGTGCAGTTACCTTCCTGATTACACTCTGTCTTCCCTTGCCAAGGTATTGAAGAGGAACTGGGGAGCACATTATAAAGGGTACAGCCCTGTTAGATCTTGCTTCCCTTTAAAACAATTGCAGGAAATCTCCCTCTTGTAATTACATGAGGGTCAAAATAACTTTTTGGCTTTCCAAGCCCCTCACCATCCGTCATGCCCTTGTTCAGGATGCGTGGAGCTCTGTGGGCCTGTCCCCAGTCTCTTGTCTCAGAAATGAGTAAATTTAAACAAAACCCCTCAGAAAGGTTTGGGCTGAAAAACTGGGAAGATGACTGTGTTTTGGAGTTGTGGGCAGGGAGTTTGGAGACACCCATGGTACCCATCCTGTGACTCCAGACATGGCGAGGATGCAGTGACAGTGAAGATGGAGGGGACAGCCACAGCCCCAGAGGGGACCTGGTGCTCCTGTGCCCAGAGAAGGAGGCTGACATCTGGCAACTGCTGGTGTATATGAGGGTGCTGATTTAACCAGGTTAAATCTTGCCCAGAGCTAGCATTTAGTGTCTGGGAAAGAAAAAACCTCCCATTACTTCCATGTCTGTGTTGTGTATTTGTGCTTTGTACTTCAGCTGTCCCAGACTCTGCTCTCAAACCATTAAAAATCCAGAGGAAACCCTCCAGATAGGCACTGCTATAAATAGCAGGAAATTCTATCATCCTCCGTATGTCTGGGAATGGTTGCGTTCCTTGGTTTGTTCTTAAATAATATATAGATGATACAGAGGCACTGTCAGTACCTGTCTCCGCATTACCTGTGTGTACTGAAGCATCACTGCAGCCTCTCAAAACCGCAGAAACCTTTTTCTATTATCTTCTTCTGGGTGATAATCTGTTAGATACTAATCCAGTCACCCCACAGTGATGGATGTGAATTACATCCCCAGGAAGCTGAGATTCCTTTTCAACCTTTTCGGATGGTTTGAGGAATACGAAGTAAACCTTGTGAATGAACAGCCATTGGGAAAGAAAGATTGCTTTTATAAT
>NW_009931373.1:1892-8562 GCF_000696875.1 Nestor notabilis | reverse complement strand
TTGTATAGTGTTGGGGGGGGGGGGGGAAGGAAAGGGATGGGGGCACAGGAGCTGCCTCTGCTCCTTCTGCTTGGTGGTTTAGCCATTAGGACCAGAAAAGGCTGATTTCTTCTGTGTTTTGAGATGTGTGGTACTTGGCACACAACAGAAGTAAGACGGGTATCCAGCGAGGGCCAGGGTGACTGACCACACAGCACAGCGGAGCTAATGGCTATGGCTCCGAGGGCTGTATTTGGGGGTAATTTCCTTGCAGGGTGGCTGGGATTAGATTCACTGATGCTCATCATCCCTGAGGATGATTTATTTCCTTTCATTCTTCCAGCAGGGAGTATGAATGCAAAACTTTCAGTTTAGTGGTATTTTTGTCCAAGTAAAATGTCTTGAGCTGTGGTTGTCGGTGATTTGGAAGCCCCTGCCAGTGATCTCTAGCCTTGAGCTGATTGGCATTGCTGAGCAGCTGAAAGCTGGCCAGAAATGGCTTTTGAGTTTTGCTTTTAGAAACTAAAAAGCATGATTTGGGGTGGGGACAGCAAGAAGAGATAGGGGGATTGTGATTATTCTGCCCTGCCTTAGAAGGGAGACTTCCCTCCTGTGGGGACTGACTTTGGGTGGTAATGAGCAAGCAGAAGGCAGCTGCTGAAATCATTCCTACATCCCAACATTGGTGGTACCTGCCATTCCTGCATCCCAACATTGGTGGTACCTGCCATTCCTGCATCCCAACATTGGTGGTACCTGCCATTCCTGCATCCCAGCATTGGTGGTACCTGCCATTCCTGCATCCCAACATTGGTGGTACCTGCCATTCCTACATCCCAACATTGGTGGTACCTGCCATTCCTGCATCCCAGTATCGGTGGTACCTGCCATTCCTGCATCCCAGTGCTCATCAGGCCGTGCTTTGCTTTGCATCCTGCCCTTCTTCACCCTCCAGCCTGGCTTGTTTCAGCTTTGTGTTTCTGCTAATGTGAAAGCCAGAAACAGGGGGTGGGCTGGTGGAACAAACAGTGTCTGATTTACTTGGTTAATTTAAATAGTGGGTAGTGGGTAGCCCAGGGAAGCTGCACTACTGCTCCAGCAGTCATGCTGGGAGGCAGGTCTGCAGCCCCATTATGTGCTATTATTACTTTCAGGGTAATGTATACATTTTCACTATCACATAGTTTTTCTCCTTCATTTTTCATGAGAACTGGCACTAGATTAATGGTTAAGCCATGGAAGAAACGTAACACCATGCCAGGCTGATTTATTGACCACTTAGTGCTGATGAAGCTGCAAACAAGAGTCAGGCAGATGTTGCAGCTGCATTTTTCTTTATCAAAGCTAACAGCTTTTTGTGTCTTTTAACCACTTGTTGCACCATCTCCTGCTTATCCTACAGCACTGGGGACAGTGGAACAAATCCCTTCACCTCCCTAAGGAGACTCTGCTGGGGTGCAGCGTGCCCAGGAGCCTGGACCAGGTCAGGGATAGGCAGCAGCTCTGCAGATGCTCTGGGCACTGAAGTGATGGGTGGCTTTCCAATGGGCACCATTCCAGAGCTGTCTGCAGCCCAGCCCAGGGCTCCCTGTAGGACTTCCCTCCACTGTCCTGGCACATTTCCCATGTGGAAGTTGTATTTGTAATGTTTTGTTTTAGTCTTTCACATTTCTCTTGTTCTACTGGTAGCTCTCCAAAGGGAAATAGTGACTCTCTGCTGATTTAGAGCTTTCCAAAACGTGCATGTTCTCTTCATTTGTGTCAAAACACTTCAGTTTTCTAGGTAGACTGACATTCATGAGACTTGCCAATCTGAGGTCAGCTTCTAGGTGTAGACATAAGGAGCAAACCTTTTGGTTTTGTGTTTATTTCATATGCTTTCATTTATAAAAAGGATAAACTCCAGTGCCAGTCTGCTGCTGAGGTCCACGTGCTGCTGCTGGGATGAACCCAGGAAGCCCCATCGCCCTCACTTGCCTGGTGACAATCAGGCACTATCAGGCTGTGAAAAACACAGTTTATGTGAAGCGAAGGAAGAAGCATTTGCAGATCAGCAGAAAGAAAACGTGGCACCATGTGTGTGGTGACCAGAGGATTTGTGCTGTGGGGCAGAAAGAGAGGATATGGTGTTTTAATGTGTCCTTCTGTAGTTGTCTCTCATCCGGGGCAGATGTGCCCTGTGGAACGCAAGGTTCTGAACACATAAAAATTGAACATAAAAGGAGAACCTTGGGAATCTGCTGGCTTTCTTTGCCTTAGCACTTTCCTAAACTGCTCCAAAATAGGCTGTTAGCAGTTCCTTATGAGGTTTCCTTGCCTCTTGCCTGTGCAATGCAACTCTTACCTTCTGCGAGATGCTGCAATCTCGGAATCCGCACTGAAAATCGCCCACTTGCAGTTTGCATCAGTAGAGGGGGGAAATGCACGTTCCTGCTTGCATGTCTTCCTCATTTAAAAGACAGCTTCTCCAGGCAGAGGGACACATCTGGGGATGCAGACAGAGGGAGGGCACTCTCTGTGCCTGGCCTCAGAGCTGTGTGTTTTGCCTGTTGGAAGTTACCTTCCACTGGTCTTCCTTTGAGGCAAGTGTCCATGGGCTGCCCCAGCCTCTGTGGGTTTCCTAAGCAAGCGCTCCCATTAGCACAACCTTTGCAAATGAATGATGGCTCGTGTTCCCTCTCCCACTCAGAACAGGACTCCAGCAGCATTAATGAAACATTAGAGTTTTAATTACACCATTATCCTATTTATTTTTATAAATAATTCCAAAGCAGTCATTAAGTTTGTGAACTTCGGAGTAAATGACTTAAGGGAGAGAAATCAGCTTCTCCATCTCGTTATTATCTACTGTACAGTCTCGCTGGGATGCTGTTGGGGAAACTAGCAGAGTTGTTTCTGTTGCTGTTGTTAAGATGATTCATTTACTCACAGGGTGGTAGCACACTGCTCAGCTCCCGACTTGAAGCGTCTGTGTCAGTGGGACGGCGCCGCAGTGCGTCAAAGCCATCTACATCCCTCTCTCAGGCCCCGGACAACGGTGCATGTGGGGAGAGGGGAGCGTTACACAGCCCTGCAGGAGCCTTGCAGTCGTTCTGCAGCAGTTCTGCAAAGGACACAGTCTCTTCCAGCCCTGACCTTGCTGCTTTCATTGCAAAGCTGCAAGATCTTCAGAAGACAAGGAATGTTGGGCTCGTGTGGAACGAGCCCATCCTTGGGGCACTCTGAGCCTTCTTGGCTCTTCCCTCCCTCTTTCTGCCACCACAGAGAAAGCGTGGCTGTTCCTGATGTTCCGGGGTGAATTCCCATATGTTCGAAGTAGGCTGATGCAGACCAGAACTGATGAAAACATTGGCTCAAGCAGACTGCAGGTCCCTTAAACCAAAGCAAATCACCTGGTGTTTTTTGCAGCTGGTGTTTGCAGGTATACTGCAAAAGGTCTTCAGTGGTTTATGGGTTGGAGAAAAGGTTCACCCTGAGCACACAAGGGGAACAGGAGAGTTACAAACAAAGGGCACTCGGGACGGGAGGAAGCTGTGTGCAAACTCTGTCATGTCTCTTCTTTTAAAGAACAGCTCTGATCTCAGGAAGATCTGGTCCATACTGGGATCTAATTACGGTGCTTTATGTCAGGTTTTAGGAGAGCATTATGAGGCTTTCCTAGTTCTAATTAGGAAGATAAATGCAGAGAGAGGCCCAATGGTATAACTTCTGCTGTGCTCTCTCTGCAGAACCCAGACATCGTGTTGGTGCACTACCTGAACGTCCCTGCCATCGAGGACTGCGGGAAGCCGTGTGGCCCCATCCTGTGCTCGATAAACACAGACAAGAAAGAATGGGCGAAGTGGACAAAAGAGGAACTCATCGGGCAGCTCAAGCCGATGTGTGAGTATCTGGAGGCTTTTTTGCTCTTGGGCTTTATGAAGGGTTAATTTAGAGTACGATGTCTCTCGCTGCCACCAACTGCCCCTGTGAAGAAGTCATTTGTCAAACTCAACTTGTCTTTCTTCCCAGTATTCAGCACTTCTGGGATGCATGGTGTGAGACCTGCCCAAACTGTCCAAAACAGGTCGTGTCCCAGTAAAGGTCCCTTCCACACACTGGATGAAAATCATGCCTATGGTCTTGTACTTTCAATGCCTTTTGTAAGCACAAAGTCATTTGCAGAGAGCCTTTGCATTACTGGCAGGTAGTGACAAGAGCACTCCCCGTTTGTGTGGTTCAGTGTCAGATGGGAAGGGGTGGTTGTTGTTTAGCTGGACTCTGTGGAGCTGGGTGTTTCAGGGTGGGTATCATTTACTGTTGTTCTTTGCAGTGTAATGAGAAGGCCACTTAGGTGTGTGGAGTGATCAGGAAGTTTGCTCTGCAAACAGACATCTCTGCACCTGCCTTGGACTATGTTTTCCTTCACATCACAGCTATATTGTATGTCTTCCCCTGGAGAACATGTCCCAGTGTGCATGCAACCATCTTCTGCAGTGAAAGGAAGGTTGGGCACAGTGTGGGTCTGTAAGCAAGAGAAAATTAACCGCGGGAGCCACAATACCCAGTCCAGGTGCTTACATCAGCAAACCCCGGGTCTGCTTTTCACCCTCACCCCTGCCCCAGTCGGACGCTGGTGTCATGCCCAGCTCTCTGTAATGAGAGCTCAGAGCTGTGAACTACATTCTGATGTGTCTCAACCATCAGAGGAGGATCAGTGTCACGGTGCTGAGCGCAGCACTAGCGATCCAAGTTTGCACCACTCCTTGTTGCATCCTGAGCTCTGCAGCCCCATGTAGTCCTTTTCCAGGTAAAGCCGGGGTGGGGGGGGAGAAGACAAGCAGAATTGGAGAGAGAAAATGACACGTTTGCTAAACAGAATATTGCCCCCGGGACCAATAACCTTAGACAGAAATCCAGGCTGCTGAAGGTGTAGCTGAGACTGGACAAGTACCTTAACATTAAACAGGAGGGGAAGTGGCAGCCTGTTAAAAAATCTGCAGTGCATCAAGAAAATTATGTGAAAACTGCACCGAACTCCCCATAAATTTAATAACACTTGGCTCTTTTATGTCTCGGGAGGGAAGAGTGAAATTCTGCGCAATTATTCAGAGTATATATGCATGTGCACGTCTCTGTTTATGGGTACATATCCTGGGAAACGCATCCTTAGAAATGGAGCTAAAATAAAAGCTTTGGATTCTGCTCAGACCTCGAAAACAAAGAGGACATGGATAACCGTGTCTGGGGAGCACAGAGGGGCAGCGCTCGCCAAGAAGCCATCAGATTTGGTTCCAGTACTGCGTGTGCCATTAAATTCTGTAGCCAAGCACATTAGTTTCATCACATTTTTGCATTAATCACATTCTTTCACAGACTTCACAGTTTGATTGCCTGATGTTTCCAAATTTCTCTGCCCTAAAGCAGATTTGTCAGTGACTTAATCAAAGCGTTGAGCTTGGTGTCACTGGGGAAGTGACAGTCTCACCCTTTTGCCTGTTCTGTGTTGGGGTTCACCTACTTGTATTCCTCTGGGCTTGGAAGCTGTGAAGGGTTTTTAGTGATTGTCTGGTTTTCTTGGTTGCCATTTTTAATAAGGATTTCACGTTTCAGACAAGTTAATGCTGATACAGCCGGGGGGTGTTTATAAATGCTGTACCTGCAGGGAGGTTTGCACATCCTGTTTCAAACCATTGATGTCATTCCGAACTGGGAGAAGCCAATTCCCTTTGGGGACAGAGCAGAGGCCAGTGACATAGTCCAGGTCTCAACTTGCTGAGTACAGGTTTGTACTGTCCTGTTTGTTCAAGTCCTATTCAGCCTGGACCGGAGTCAGATCTTAAAGCTTTTGACCTCTGTCAGGTATTAAAGCTTTTAAATCAGAATCTAGGCTAACGGCGCGTCTGTGGTGCGGCAGCCAAAGGCTGGGAGCATGTTCTCTTGGCCGTGTGTGCCTGGAGAACTGAAAGTGATGTGGCAGATGGCTGGCAGAGAGAGAGGCCGAGCCAGACAAATACATCAAACTGGTTTTCCTGAAATGCAGAGAGACCCTGGCTGGGGTGAGCAGGAGTTTGCTCACATTTCCCGCATCGTAACTCACTCTGCTCCTTCCTCCTTCCCCGCTGCATCATCCCAAAGTCAGTCCCAGGCTTCAGCGCCTGTTAAGCAGGCATCTGGGACGGGCACAGGACCCTGGTACCAGCCTGTGTCACCTCCATGAGCAGAGCAGTGCGCTGAGGTCAGGGATGCTGAGAGGCGGCTCCTCTTGTGCTGGTTGGAAGGAGACCTCTGCAGAGGTTTTTTGGCCTAATGCTGTGACTGTGCTCGTGCTGATGGTTTGGATGAAAACGTACCTTTTCAGGGTGGCCATGGAGCTCTGAGAGCTTTGTGGAAACACCATTAATTTGTCCTAACAGAGCTGGTCTGTGAGCTAATTAAGAGACTGAAATGAACCCATTTGAACATCCAGTGGAAGGTAAACAGTTGATGCATATGCTCTGAGGATTTGGGGTTTCATCAGCATCTCCAACTGCGACTGTTCATAATTAACTGATCAGCCTGACTTCAGTTTTCATGGCTTTGGATTTCTGGTTTAGTTCTGATGTATTTGTCACCTGCGTTCATGCTGGGACATCCGTGACCTCCTGCTTGTCCTGTCTGGACTATCACTGTTGGCTTCTCAGACCTCAGTTCTGCAGTCCTTGAGACTGAA
>NW_009931373.1:0-1847 GCF_000696875.1 Nestor notabilis | reverse complement strand
TCCAGGCTAGGAGATGGGGCACCGTGTCTTGGAGTCCTAAGTCTGGTTAGGGAGCACATGGAGGGCTATAAAGCCTTCACTGAAACATGCTGCTGCTGATGGCAGAACTGTGATAATCTGAGTGTCAGCAGCATCCTAACGAGTTGTCTGAATCAAATGGGTTGTTGTCTGTGTTGGTCCTCTATGTGTGCAGCTTTTTGGGACATTTGTGCAATGTGAATAGTGATAATAGATGGAAATTGTACAGGAACATTGTCCGAGACACCTGTGAGTCATTTCAGGATGCCTGCTATGAAAAATGTGTCTCAATTTGGCGTTGCTTTCAGTTCCCCCCCCCTTGTGCCCTGTTACAGTCTTGCTTTGAGATTTCTCTGAACAGATTAGCAGATGTCCTTAGAGGCATCTGGTGGTAAAATCAAACTGCAGTGGCAGAATCCAGCACAGCAGAATTCTGTATATAAACTCCATATGATCAGCAAATTGCGGGCCAGCTCATGTTGGGGGTTTCTCCAAATCATCCCCTTTTGGCTTTCTCATCCCTCAGCTGGCAAAGTGTGAGTTACAAGCTCACAGCTGGTGCTACGTTGCAATCCTTGTTTCAGGTCCACTATAATTAAGAGCTATCTTTCGTTTGGGGAGGAAAAAGCTTTTTTCACTCCTCTGCTGCCTGGAAACTGATTGCTCCCACCACAGCTGGGGGAGCTGGAGCCTTCACACGGCACCCGGTACACTTACTACCTTTGGGCATAGGCAGCCGTCCTGTCTCTTCCCCTGGAGTCACCAACCCAGTCTGTGTAAATGAAACCATCGGGGATCTTGGAGGTGACCTGGAACCGCCTCCCTGTGTTGTCGCAGCTGGAGAGGGCATTAAATGCTTGTAACCCAGAACAAAGTTCAGAGATCTGCATTAGTACAGTCTGAAGAATCGAGTTGTTGGGTATTTTTGTCTTGGCTTAAGTTCGTATTCAGTTTCAGTAATTGTGGTCAAGGTTTCGGGTTTATAAACTTAAAGATCAGTTGTACAACAGTGCCACATGGGGTGATTTCTGCCGTTCCCCAGCTGGCTTGTGAGAGCTACGAAGTGAAACTGAAGTTTGCCAGCTCAGCACCGACCGATGTCCAGGCAAAAAGTGACTCAGAGTCTGTAAAGAGTTTGGGTTTAGTAATGCAGGTGTCCAGTTTTGGACAGGTTCTGGTACCCCAGTGGCCACTTGGACTTTGAGTACCTCCCACTCGCATCCGCTGCGGAGCCAGGATCTGCCACCTGCTCCATTCCCATCCTCTCACCATGGTACAGTCTCTCATCTGCAACTGGAGCTACCACAGTGAGATAATCCCACCAGCTGAAGCTGAGTGTTGACAGCAATCCAGTACGAGCGGAGTGTAGCAGTGATGGGAATTAACTTGAGGAGAGCGAAGCCAGTTTCCTGTCCCCCTGGAAGTTGGGTATTAAACCAGGTGCAGCAGTGGCAGAACCTCTCTGAGGATGCCACGGGCACACCAGCCGTTGTTTTCTGTGCTTCCGTAGTATTTCGCCTCCCCTCTTAGCATTCAGCTGTAGTAACTCTCAGACTCAATACTAGGGCATCTACTACGGCTGTGGCCTCTCTTCCTGGCATCCCACCGGGATGCTCTAAAGTTGTAACGAGAGTCCCTGTGCCTGGGAGGGGCTGAAAGGCCGGTGGGAGAGTCGGGAATGCTAGACTTCCTCCTGTGCTAATGAAGATGATTTTTCTTCTCCCAAAATCGCCAAAAGCGAGGATTTTGCTAGGAAAAACGGGGGAAAAAAGAACTCAAACATGCGATGTTCCTGCCCGGCCGCGGGAGCCGGCGGGCGGCGGGACCTG
>NW_009931372.1:0-34265 GCF_000696875.1 Nestor notabilis | reverse complement strand
AAAATATCCCAGGGTTTATTTCAATAGCTCTCATTGCTGTATTAATGACTGCCTTATGTCTTCCTTGTCTTTTTTCTTGTGATCAACGATCAGTCGAACGAAGTATGAATCAGGTTATGGTCATGCAGTTATATGCGAACCTTGCCCTTTCGCAGATAAATAAATAAGGGGGAAATGTGGGAGAATGAAAACTATTTGATTATTGCCAAAGAGAAGGAACTGCTTGGCTGGAGAAGAAAGAGTTAAAGAAGAAACAAAGAACAATCAAGCAGAGCAACCCAGCTGGCTGTGGAGGAGAGAGCATAAAGATAAGAGACTGGCTACTCTGGGACTGGCTGTGAGAAAGCAAGCAGTGTTGAAAAACAAACTATAAGTTGGGAACTACACATGATAGGCTACAAATAGAATGGTATAAAAGCTAGAGCAATAGGCTAAAAATAACTGTTGTTAGAATAGTATAAAAAGTTAGAGCAGTAGGCAATAAAGCGATTCACTGCACGAAGATGCTCTGGGTCCGTGCCTTCATCCCCTCAGTAATCTCTGTGGCAAATATTAAAAATGAAATAGGAAAATAATTAGAAGATAATGACTGAAAATCTCAAAGATGTCTCCAAGTTCTCTATCTCCTTAAAACCACACATTCTTCCATCTACAGAGCCAAAAAAGAATACATGGTTTTGTCCTGGGTTCAGCTGTAACAGTTATTTTTCTCCTTAGTAGCTGGTGCAGTGCTGTGTTTCGGCTTTAGTCTGAGAATAAAGTTGATAACACACTGATGATTGTAGTTGTTGCTAAGTAATGTTTACCTGCATTAAGGACTTTTTCAGTCTTTCATGCTCTGTCAGTGAGGAGGTGCACAAGAAGTCAGGAAGGAGCAGAGACAGGACACGTGACCCAAACTAGCCAAAGGGGTATTCCATACCACAGCACATCATGCCCAGTATATAAACTGGGGGGAGTTACCCAGAGGGCCCAGATCGTTGCTCTGGTTTGGCTGGGTGTCGGTCGGCGGGTGATGAACAATTGTATTCTCTCCCCTTCTTATTTCCCTTATCATTATTATCATTGGTGGTAGTAGTGGTGGTTTTGTATTATACCTTAGTTACTGGACTGCTCTTATCTCAACCTGTGGGAGTTACATTTTTTCGATTCTCCTCCCCGTCCCTCCAGGAGTAGGGGGGAAGAAGGAGGGGGAGTGAGAAAGCAGCTGCATGGTCCCAAGTTACCAGCTGGGCTTAAACCACAACAAGCTTGTGTTCGTTTACAGAGGTACTAGCATAATTTCCATTTAGCACAGTGTGCACTCAACATTTTCAGAGTAGCGTGACTTATGTGCAAGACAGACTTGAACAAATATTTTTCATATATACATTCAAAGAATTTATAGTCTTTTCATGCACATGAAAACTAGTTCTACTAATTGATAGAGTATGAATTACTTCCTCAAACCCGGTGTTTTTCCACTTTATAAGTATCTTAAAATGCAAAGTGATTTTAATGATTGATAATGCTTCCCTTTAGAATGCTGTAGCACTTTAAAAGTGTAAAACTCTTCAGAGTCAGCCACTACAAGGGAAAACAATTCAATGCACTCTAATGCCAGCTAGCATGTATCGTCAGAGGTTCCAGTGGTAGCAAACCACTAGAAATGAACATCAAGGACAGTTTGTATTTCAAAAGAGTCAGCTGGAGGCAACTCAACTGTTTTACTGTTGTTAACTGTCATCAGAATTCTGACCTGTTGCTCTCACTATTTCTAACTGATGTCAAAATGAAGAGCATGAAAGTAACTGAATAAACTACAAGAACTGAAGTGGTTTCTTCATCTAATAGCTTTATACCTACAAATAACTCGGCAAGAAAAAATTGGTCACAGATTATATTTGTATAAAAAATATAGACTATTATTACCAAACAAAATTTAAAGTTATTAAAATCAGTTCACAGATTAAATCCCAAACACTATCTGCCTTACCTTCTGCTCCCCAGCAAATGGTCACCTGGAAAAGGCATTTGCACCACTGATGGTCTGTAATTCGTTCTCTTTGGTGAGTTGCACCTGTTTCTATCTTCAGGTTTTGGTGTGTTCATTATTTCTGAGAATTAAATGGGAAAGGATTTGCAAAAAGTATTCTTAACATTGATGCTGATGGGTTTTTTTGTTGCAGTGTGTTCTACATTTTTGAAACTTGTCAGCATACACGTCACCCTATCACAACTGCACTGGGACTGTTTTGTTGGGGTTTTTTCCTCCTGGGAAATTATGGGCAAAGTTTTATTAGCTAGAATTAAACCATATGTCTCTAAATAATTATTACCACATTGATACTTTGTCTATGCTGAATAGAGAATATAGAGTAATAATTCAAAATCCGTTTCAAAGGGACCTGTTGCACTCTTTTAGCCACAGCATAAAGATGTCATGGTTATTTATGGCTTATAATGAGGTAATGGTAAACTGAAGAAATGATGGAGTAAGGTGCATGACAGTAAATGAAGACTTCTGGCTGGAGAATACTAATACCATTAATCCCTAGCAAAGCAAATATGTATGCATATTGCAGTTGCTTGGGCAGGGGGTTGCATAGTGGCAAGCAAAAAGCTACTAGAAAACAAAAAGAGAAAAAGAAACACTGAATTTAGACATATGTAAATCTCAAATAAGTATTTTGAATTCTCCAATAGATTCTGTAATATAAGCAAAACAGACAATTAAGCTATTCTTTCCCTTACTCTTCACTGCCTATCTCATAAAGTCTCACTTTCTTGTTTCCGGTACACTTATGTGCACACTTATTAATTGTCTAGGTTTCTTAAATATCTAGTCCCTGGTGAAGGTAAACATTCAGATGAAAACTGGAAACAGCCTAGTAATGATGGATGAGATTGGCTCATTTTAAAACATGAATCCTTTATTGTGATTGTCTATGTTATTTTCACTGGGTACGACCTAGAAAACCAATAAAAAATTTAAATTCTGCTACTGGTAGTTTTTTGCAGCTGATTAAAGCATGGGAGCAACATGTTCTTGTTTAAATAACTTTATAATCCTTTAAATGCTGTGTCAGGCTTTAAAAAGTTGAATAAGTGAATCCATCTTGAACAGGCATGACTGGAGAAATTTTTTCATCTCCATTCCAAGTCTGATTTCTGGGAAAAATAAATGGGTCAACAAGGTAAATCGTGTATATATATGTGTGTATATACATATATATATATAAATACATTTACTTAAAAATGGAAGTGGCTGTGCAATTAAGAAATCAACATTAAACTGTCAGTGTTGGGTTAAGGATTAGTTCATCAGAATTCTTAAATTCTTGAAAACAATATGTTCCTTTTTCCTGTAACCAGAAAAAGTAATCTATTCATATGACATAGTTTTATAACAATACATGTAATTAAAAGCCAGAATGCAGAAACTGCTGGGTTTCTGATCAAGGAAACCTCCTGGTGACAGTTTTAAAACCTTATGAATGAAAAACAGGTTCAAGGAAGATGAAATTTTTTCCTATGTAAAAGCCATATTCAACATACCTTGTCCCTAAGCTCACTTAAACATATCCAGGAGAAGAAGATGGCAAAGTGAACAGCGACAGATCAGACTGTGGAAAGATCTATTCAATGCTAAGGAATACTAAAAGAGGTAGCAACCCTAGGTATCATGGAAATGTACCTACACAGAATCACAGAATCATAGAATGGTTAAGATTGGGAAAGATTTAGTTCCAACCCCCTTGTCATGGGCAGGCACACCTTCCACTAGACCATGTTGCTCAAAACCCCATCCAGCCTGGCCTTGAACACTATTTGAAAAGTCTTTGCGGTTGTTTAATACCTACAGTACCATACACACTGAATACAGTGTTTTAAAATGTAATGGACATGTCAGTTGCTACAAAGGATTCAAGTAAATGGCAAATATAGAACATGACTAAGAACAACCTAAAATGCAAGTATAAGAAATACTTCATTTTGTCAAAGTAAACTCAATTTATAATTAGAACTTCCTCAGGAACGTGCCCTCAGGGCACAAAAATGTCCAGTGATTGTAAACTTGCCTACGTCTTAGTAAAGGAGGATTGTACTTAAATTTGACAGCTTGCTGAAAGAAAAGACGAAGTTTTCAGTCCTTTATTCTAGATTTTTTCAGGAAATGTATGGAACAAAATATTTTTGTTCATTTCTCCTTCATCCAGCTTCAAAAACAGAATACAGAGCTGATACAAACTGAAATGACTAATAGAAAGCTATTAGCATTAGCAGCAACTTGTATTAAAAAACCAAAATAACACAACTGGTACTGTACTTCATGATAACATGTTCCATAAATGGTTCTTTTTGAAGAATATTCCTATGTTAGAGTTATAATTCTTTGCAGAGAACAGTTGTGTGACACAAATGTACAGGAAAAAAATGGTTGTTGGCATAGGCAAAGTGGATACATGAATGATGTCCATGACCTCAATACATGATTTATCTATGCCAGAGTTATGGAAAACAGGCAGGCAGCAGTGGCGGCTGCTGGAGTGGGAGCAGTTGTTGCTCACAGCCTCCCATCTGCCAGGCAGCAGGAGTGAGAGCAAGCAGCTGAGCCCACCACAGCTCCTGCTTGGTTCTGTGTTCCATCTCCATCCCTTTTCAGATTGTCACCTATGGAGCTGCAAATTTTAATTTTGTGAATGTTGCCAAGAGGTCTTGAGCCAGCTCTGGGAATCTTTCTGAGTAACTTGGGAGAAAAAAATATCATGACAGCAAAGCTGCTGGTCACTGTAAAAGCTCCCACTCCCTTTCCCTTTGGTTATATTAAACCGTAAGGTTTCTGTAGGAGGTGTATACATCTGTATTTTCTGCACATGCTCGCACAAGCTTATCCCTTTGTAACTTCTGTCAGAGTTCTATGAAATCTAAACTTAAGAATTGTTGAGTATTTCTGGGATTCTCCAGATCCAAAGAAGTATTATTTCATATTTTTGCAATCTTTTTGCTATCAAATCTGGGGTCCTCACAATTTTAGTATTGCAGACCTTGGGATGATCTCTGAGAAATCTTTTTGGCTGATGCTGGAAAACAACAGATGATATAAATCACACCAGATCTATCTCTTGACCCTCTGTCAATCTGTCTTTAAATAAACAAATATTTCTTAATTCATATTCATAAGCTTCTCACACTCTTGAAGAAGTCAGATTATCTCAGCTACCAGAAGGGGAATATTTGAGTCCTGTTACATGCCTTGCTTTTAAATTAAGTAAATAGCCCAATACAGTATTATTAGCAGATATTCAGTTTGTCTAATCAGCAAATAAAACAGTTTTGCATATTTCTAAGCTTTTTCAGTGAAGTTACCCAAACTGGCACAATGAATATAGCGACTACAGCAAAACCAAGATTACACTTTAGATCCCTCATCAATCTCTTTATTCCTCTATGCTGCCCTCTCCAGGAGTAACTAAACAAATAACAATAGTACAAAATTAAATTGGCATTTACTTAATGTAGGAGTATGAAGGAGGGAATGAACAAGTACTTTCAGTTGTTTTCACTCCTG
The DNA here is from genome assembly GCF_000696875.1 of Nestor notabilis. Taxonomy (NCBI): domain Eukaryota; kingdom Metazoa; phylum Chordata; class Aves; order Psittaciformes; family Psittacidae; genus Nestor; species Nestor notabilis. Next base: position 28,714 of record NW_009931372.1, on the reverse strand, counting down.
AAGGAGTTGGATATGCTGATGTCCCCTGTAGATTTACCTACCGAAGTAGGCTGGGCAGAGGACCAAGTCCTTTAAGGGAGTTCACAGCAGCATCTCCCACAGGAGATGGGTGAGGAGCTGAGCTGAAAACGGACGGCTTCATCAAAATCATATAGGTGGGAACCTGACTGACAGGTAAGTTAAACAACAATGAGGTTTGCAAGTGTAACAATAGTAAGGGATGAACATGGAACTAACGCTCCAAAGGGAGTGAGCCAGCTCAGGCTTCATCATGATCTTGACATCAAGGGAGAACAAATTCATACTCCTGAAATTCCTTCTTCCAATCCTTCCTTCTGTACTTAATGCTGCATTCTTACTTCGTTATTCTGTGAAGTATTACAAGAAGTCACCTTCCATCCAGCAGCCCAGAAAGCCAACTGTTTGCTGGTCTGCATTAAAAGGATCATGGCCAGCAGGTCAAGGGAGGTGATTTTACTCCTCTACTCTGCTCTGGCGAGACACCACCTGGAGCACTGCATTCTGCTCCGGAGTGCCCAAGAGGCATGTGGGTCTGCTCAAGCAAGTCCAGAGGAGGGCAACAAAGATGATGAGAGAGCTGGAGCAGCTCTCCTATGAAGACAAGCTGAGAGAGTTGGGCTTGTTCAACCTGGAGAAGGCTCCGGGGAGACCTTCTAACAGTCTTTCAATACCTAAAGGGGGCCTACAAGAAATCTGGAGAGTGACTTTTTACAAGGGCATGTAGTGACAGGACAAGGGGTAATGGCTTTTAACTGAGACATGGTAGGTTTAGATTATACATTAGAAATAAATTCTCTACTATATGGGTGGTGAGACACTGGCACAGGTTGCCCAGAGAAGTTGTGTCTGACCCATCCCTGGGAGTGTTCAAGGCCAGACACTTGCATCCAGGGTTTTGTTTCTCTTAAGACTTTATACCTAACAGGTGGCAGACTCTTTCCTGTATAGGTGATTACTTCGGTAACTTCGCTGTGTTAGAAAGTAAGAGATAACCATCTGAGAACAAAAGAAAGCAAATCAGTGGCTGACCAGAAACTAGTGGGAATTTTTCAAAAGGTTTCACACAGCTCCATCAGTGACTCATCTAGTACACGTTTTGTCATGCTAATATTCTTATCTTCAATTAACAACAGAAGTAGTAATTTGTTATGGTTCCTACTGCTTTTATTGCTGTTGGCTACTAAATTCTGTACATAGGGCTTTTTAAATTGTCAAGGTTTAAGCTGGTACATACAGCAGTCTTTTGTTACAAAATAGCTTATTTGTTCATAGAGATAGTCTTTGAATTAAGCTTAAAAATAGTGCTTTGTTATATTTTATATCAAATGATGAAAGGAAATTTTTTTTATCTGTCATGCTAGTATACTGTCTTTGACCGTATGTATACTACAACCATGCTATGGCATGACCTACAAGATCAATGAAAACAAAGGCTTCTAGAGTTTGCTCTGATGAATACACCACCATATTTTAAAACAAAGTGAAATATTATTTGATCACAATCTATTCTCCACTGGTTACAGGAGTTCACCTACAGAAAGTTTTTCGAAGTAGAAAAGTCAAATGTGACTAGGTGTGTGGGACAGCAGAACTAATGAAGTCTTTTTCCGGATGTGTTCCTTTTCCCACTGTATTCCTATAGAAAGACTATGTAACCTAGTTCTCCTTATGAAACACTGCATGCAAGAAAGAACCTCTGGCTAGTTGATTCCTGGAAATGTACTGAATGTCTGAGTTTCTCCTGCCTTTTCTTCACTGGCAGAAGCATTTTATATCTTCATTCTTCATCTAGTAGCTCATTTTCAAGAAATATGAGATTTCTTTCCAATTCCTGTGAAACTAGCCAATGTGATTAACAGTTTAGAGTGTTATGAAAAGCAGATTGTTGGCAAAACAAATGGACAGCACAGTCACCTTGATAACCTAGTACTTCAAATGTGTGCATAGTAGTAGCACAAGATACTTTCCTCTTCTCAACCCCTGGAACACTCACGTCAGCTCCAAAGTAACTGACTGGATCTCTCAGATATGACACATATATATATGCACGTGTGTGTGTATGTAGGAATACACATAACTATACACACACTGGAGGGAGACCATGCAAATATTTTGTGGAGAAAGATAAAAGATAAAAGCCATGTAATTTTTAGAACAGCACTTTATCACCCTTCCCACCTCCAGTGAAGCAAGATTAAGGCAGAGACAATGACAAGATGTGTCAAATGGATATCTCATAGTGCTATCACTACAGATCTGTACATTTTCTATTGCTTTGTCTCATCTAATAGCTGCTTTTTTACCTCAGCTGTAAGTTAATTAATCTTTTCTGGTACAAAATCAAACAGAAGGCAATGGTACACTGAAATTTACTTACTGTGCCTGTTTGCCTGGCATACTTAGTGAAAAATAAGTTCAGACATCCTGGTAGAGATACAAGCATACAATGTGTATTACTTAAAGAGGGATGAGTGCTCTGCATTACAGTAGTAGAATGCGTAATTCTTGCATAGGATCCAATGCCAAGGAAATTTGGCAGAATCTGAGGGTCTGATTTACCTGATATTAAATTTACCACACAAGAGTATTTCATTTTACTTCTCTGAAAGCTACAACTAAACATCAACTAGTTACACAGAAACATGAAACAAAACCAAGTAGTTAAATAAAAATAATATCTAGAATAATAAAGAATAAGTTAAGAAACTGATCATGTTCTAAATAGTTTAAAAATCCCTAAAAATTATTCTAACGTGACCATTGCTAGTCATGGTGGTGCACATCACAAGAATTCCTATCCTTTGCTTTCATATTTTAAGAAAAAGAATCCATTACTTTTTTATTTATTTACTTTGATTTTTGCTAAGAAGCCTGAAACTGACAAGGAAACAAGCTAAAAGTTTTAAATACAAAAAGCAACCTTAATAATATAGGTAAAATAATTTTATTTCTTGTGTAATCTATTCCAAATTTTTGATTCCACATTTTTTTCTGAGACATCTCTCATTATGGTGTTTTTTTCACCTCAGTTTAATGAAAAAACAGGTCAGTTTATCTTTAAATGGCTTCAAGGTGCTAGACTAATACTAAAGGATTAGAAATTGGCCTGGATTGCTGCCCAGCATGTACAGTCTCTCCTTGATGCATGAAAAATGGGAATGATATTGAAGGACATAGTTTGTTTTACTGAGTGAGAACGGTGGAGTACAGAGCTTTGAATTTACCTTTTTTTTAATTCAGAAGAAAGTCACTAATTAGTTGAAATCTCAAATAACCAAACCTATGTAAATGAATAAACAACTACACTGTTGTATGTTGGTGTCTCTGTTTAGAGGAATGGTAGTATATTATATACATTCCTCAGTATAAAGGAATTATATCAATGCAGAGAGTTTAAGTCAGCATATATCCAATCATCATAATATTTAGTAAGGCTGACCATAATAAGCAAACAAGAGATTTTGCAAGAGAATATTCTAAATATAGGAGAATACCATTTGACTCTGAAAAAAAATTTGTATGTCCTTATCTCAAAACACTGTATTTAGTAAAATCTATTTTATAAGGTTCGAGGGAAGTATGACATCAAAATCTCAATTCTTAACCAAAACATTTTATAGTTTTACTTTTACATTGGGCAATTGACATTAAGTGATTCGAATGAGTCATCTTATTATCACATTCTGGCTGAGGCTGGACTAAGTATATAATGTCCCTGAGAAAAAGGCACAAACATGTAGCCTATAATCTCTTGTGTCCTCTCTTAGTATCATTTGAAGTTGATAGTTAAATGAACTTTTTCAAGAATACCAAAAATAGATAAGAATCCTAGCCCAGCTGATTTTTGTGAAAAATTCAATGGGCTTAGGTCCTTAAATATATAAATTTAGAATTTTCTTATATAAAGAATTACAGTTTATTAACACAAAATGGAAGTAATGAACAGGAAATAGGACCAATGTTGATGACCAGTCTGGAGCTGGCTTAAAAGCTCAATTGAAATACATACTTTCCCTAATTTGTTGTTGATGTAGTGTACCAAGAAATGCCAGAGAACACTTTGCTGTCAAAGAATTCCAACTCCATCACTGCTCACAACAAAACTATAGTAACTAATAAGGATATCTGAATTCACTGTTTGCATACTTCAAATGATATTTTAATAGCCTATTTTTCACTGTTCTTAATAAAAACCAAGTTTTTTAAGTATTTGGATTGTGCAAGGCTTTAACTTAAAGTACTTAGTGGAGTTACACCTCTTCCACTGAATTTTTCACATTGGCAGCATTTTACTTCATTTGTAAATGAATCTGACGAAGCAAAGCTAACTGCAAAAATACCGTCTTAAAGTATAATAACGGAAAATAGAACTGTCACTTTATGTCTACCCAATATTTCTTCCTTTCCCCAAATTGCCAAAGTTACATTAATATGTCCAATTTATTATATCTGAAAGCATCGTTATGTAAATGTGCTGTATACCTATTATTAAAGCATTTATTATACAATATTACAGAGATAGGAACGTTTTTTGCAACGATGTTAACTCTGTATACAGAAAGCCAGTGAGAGTTCAGCTGGCTAGATATTATTTTGACTACAAAGATTGTGTGATATTAAGAAATTGACAGCACAGATACAATTGTTGCATTGTTTTGGCTTTTAGTAATATTACTAGCCTAAGAGAAAAACTCCGATTACAGCTTTCAGAAATTCTTTTCTAATTCAGGGGTCTGGGCAGATAAAAAGGATAAAAAGAAATAGGCACCAGATCAGTTGCCTAAACACTGAAGAAATAATGATTTTGCTAGAAGATTCCGTAATTAAAGAATATTGTAAATGTTTTTATTGTCAAGGTAGAGAATATGGCTTGCACAAACAAGCTACAGATGACAAGTAGAGCTCTGTTTTGACGAAAAAAGAGAGGGCAAGAAAGGAAAAGACTCTGAAAGGGCAAGATTATACAACTACTTGATAATTGCCTGCATTTTTTCTGTAGGCAAAAAAAACACAACAAATTGAAGGGAAACAATCAACAGGGCAATAGCTTGTTACTGCAAGTCAGCAGTCTGAATTGTTTTAACTCAATAAAACAGAAGAAATCCAGCTTATGCTCTATTTTGTGTCTGAAACCGTACAAATTGAAAGATAAACTCCAAAACTATTGGAATATTATATGTAAGAACTAATTTTAAACTAGGCGGCAATTATGTTGCATTAGTTTAAGCATCTGTCAAGAAACAGTAAGCAAACTTAAATGAAATGGGCAGTGTGTTTGTGCATATGCAAGCAGACATATACAGACAAGCACACAAATATTGGTCCAGAAAAGGGCAAATAAAGATGTGGCCAAGCAAGTAAGAACACTTCTGGATTGCCTTTAGTTACATTTCTAACACATATATATACTTCTGAACACCCAATGAGAGGAATGCAAGCTCGTTTGCCATACTATCATTTTAGGATGCCCACTTAAAGGTAAATAGTAAAGCAAGAACTATTTGCATAAACATAATTTTCTCAATAATGTTAATCTTCTGTTAGTGTTATTTGTGCATTGTTAGATGGCCTGTATCACTGACAAGTTAAATCTCAGGACAAAGTCAAGGATACTTCAGTTTGAAGACTTGATCTTTCACTAAGATTTTACATTTCTCCAGACTTTCCCATTGCAGGCTTAAGGGCCTATTCATTACTTGAACTAGGTGATGGTTTGCATTAAAATACTGCCAATATTTACTGGGATGCTCCAGCTATGTAATTAATATTTTACTGAATAGTTCCCCAGTAGAGAATCCCATTCTGTGATATTCAGAAAATACTAAACTCCACCAGAAATATTGCACTTTTGGGACATACCATACAATAAATGATCTGCTTACTTGAGCACGTAAGTTCAGAGACCCTTGAAGCCCAAGAGTATTCTGTAGTTAATTGATATAAACTCTACAGGGAAGATATTTTTGAAAAGCAAGGCTAGATTACACAGTTACTCTTGAAACAGGAAAAAAAAATGGTTTTATAGACAGAAAGAAAATCTTATTGGGCAGTCATTTATTTTTTTGGAATTTATTACAAGGCACAATTCAGACACCCTGATAAATAGCCATTCTACTCAGAAAATTACTCTGCTTGTTGTAAAAGGAAAGATTTGAGTGCATGAAACAGTATTCACAGAGGATGAAGGTGGATTTTTTTGTTCTGATTTTTGTTCTGATTTTTTTGACCTTTAAAGTTAATAGACACGTTCATTTTTATAAAGTGCAATAACTTTAAGCCATATTCTGATACATTCTCTCCAGGGTCACCAGCTTCCCTACAAACATCTATGTTAGGGCAAATGTAAGTTTTCAAGTAAGTTTCTGAATTTTTCTGACCTTAACAGTTTACATGACAGAGTGTCAGACACCCCAACTGCTCCCTGTAGAAAGGGACTCAGAGCCCTGTGCATCCCAGCTCTCTCAGCTGGCAAGGACAGCCCCTTTATTCAAAAGAAAAGACACTTTTTCCTGCTCCCTGCAGACATATGTAGGGTATGTGGATCTCTGCAAGCTCCCAGCAAGTGCTCTTCACTGCTTCTCTCTGAATACACTTTTTCTTGTGGCTGAGTACAATTTGCAAAATGTTATTCACTGTATACATACATGTGTGTACATGCACATTGCCCACTTTCTAGTTTTTAGTCTTGTGAAGCATAAGTCTTGTGTCAAGATTTCTTTGGTTGAAGGTTTGTCTTTTTTTAAGATGAAGTGATTCTGAAAGATATTAGATGCTTTAAAACAGAAAAGGGTTATTTTAAAATATGTATAACTTAATCACCTGATCATTGGCCTTCAGAGCACGTACAAATTTTTCATTGTCAGTTGGTGGCAATTTAAAAATATTTTTTTCTATGCAGAGCAAAGAAAGAATAAACTTTTTAGCATGTAACAGAAGTCTGCTTATAACCTTCACTATGCAGCTGCTTTTTATCAAATCATTTTTTGATGACCTGTAACTCAAAAACCAGCTTGACAGATTTAAATTCATAATTTACAGGAAATATACACATTTGGGTGCCACTCTGCAACAAATCCATTACCACTGCAGAAGCTATAATCTACATAAAACATACAAACCTTCGTAACTAGGATTAGCTCTTGCTAATCCTCTCTTTACTTCTCTCCACTGTCTTTCCCTTCCCTGCTGCACCAAGCATAAATGACTTGCTTCCATATTTTAAGTCCTTATGACCCATCTCTGCCCAACTTTTCATTTCTTCTGTGATATCAAGACATTGACCCACACCTACAGTTTTGCTAGCAGTACATGTACTTTGCTATATATAGCTGATTTTCAACAAAATTCCCTCCTTTTCCCAAACCACCTTGCAAGAAAGGACAACATATTCTTTTCATTCTGACTCTAAAAAATATCTGAAAAATGATAAAATTATTTGTCTTCAAACCCCTTTAAATCTATTCTATGTTTCACAGCTCATAAAGGGTGAATGAATGTGTTGTGACACAAGGTGTATCCCTTGCATCATTTCACCCATCTTGGATATCTCTAATTCTACTTTGTCTACTACTGCAGTACATAGCTATGTTTTTCCTGACACATCTCATTCTTCCTATTTGATTACTGAAGGGCTAATTTTCATTGGAACTGGTCGAGTATAATTTTTCCCTTTCCTGTTTTTAGATTCTAATATGACAGATTTTGGAAAATTTCAAGTATCCTGAATTTCATCATAGCGTCTAATACCAGAATGAGTATTTGGAGTCTGGTGCTGGATTCATAAATAATGACATATCATTCTAGAAGATCTGTCAGACTTTTCTGACAAAAATAGGTTACTAACATGAAGAAATTGCATCTTAGAGTATGTTACATATTAAAGCCATTTATCTTCTTCCTAAAATTCTAAAAATACACTCAGTTGGCACCTGGCAGCCTAAGGAAATTAGGGGCATTGGTTTATTCTGACCACAGATTCTGAAGTGTGATAACTCTCCACATCTTTCTTCTTATCTTCTCTATATCAATAGGCCTTTTCATTTACACCTTCATACCTCATATCCCATGTTTATTGAACTCCTAATATTATGCCTCTGAGCATAAACAAAAAGATAGTTTAATCCATTTTCTAGAAATAAAGTAAAAAAAAATTACATGTAAAATAAAAGAAATTCTTCTAAACTAAGTGGAACAGGTGCTGTCTTCTACTTTGACTTATACCAGCATTTTGGAAACTAAATGTAGGCTTTAGATTTTTTATCACACCCTTCTTTCTACAGAGAAAATTGTTTTCTGAATCCTAAACAATCACTGTGGTTGATGTTTGCCTGTTTTAACTAAGCAAAAGACACGTAGACATACATTAGTCAGACATAACACAGACTTAATGTCAAGCTGGCATGTCATGCCAATTTAGGCCTTTATAGTATTAAAAAAGTGACAACTTAAGTTTCTCCAGTAGAATGCAATCATGTAATTTATCAGTAATACATGTCATTGAAGTATAAATTAGGTATGCTTTTCCTGATGAAAATAAGAGAAAACATTTCCAACTTTCCTGTGATAAAAGTTCTGTCATTTGTGGGGCTAGCAGAAAAGGTTAGAAACAGCCTTCCATTTTTTTGAGACTCATGCCATTTGTCAACCTCAATTCCATGTTACAAGCAGTAAGATGAAATGATAGAATAATGCTTCACAGCTCGAAGCAATAAAAAGTTATGTTCATCTGGGAATGTTGCCATCAATCCATGCTTTTCATCGTGGAGAAAAATAATTATGCTGAGCTGGCTTTTATCCGAGACATAGAATTTGAATCGTAAGCATGTTTTATATTTATAATTGTTATAACTCAGCTGGATTTTAGAAGTGGAATGATAATGGTGAAAAAAAGGTGTAATTGGCCTTTCCCTGGTACTTATGCAAAGTGACAACATACATAAATTCCCTGAGATTTTGTTTGTGCCATCTGATAATATATCAGTTGCATAACAATAAATAGTTGATATGAGACAGAGTGCTAATTTCTTCAATTGCTTTATCTGTTTCCAGGGTCTGACTGTTGATCTACACACTTAGACTAGTATGGATAATTATATATATATATATATTTGAATGAAGGAGGTATTTTACAATCATGTAAGATAGGAGAGGGAATAGATGTACTAGTATTTGCATGTATATAAAAAAGTAGATATTCCTTTGCATATTTTGTGTTTCGTAACAAAGTGTTCTTCTGTGAAAACTGGACCAGTTTTGACAGCAGCTATGAAGAGATGGCTGGACACAAACTAATATGGTGAGTCAGCCCAGTATCATTCTGCAAATAAATAATATTTTTCTTCATCTTTCTGAAATGCTGCCATAAAGATTACTAAATTCTTAGGCTTTTCCTCACTGGGACACCAGTAATCTTGAAATGCTTAATCCTGGATTAATTCTCAAGCTTGTCAACTTTACTGGAGAGTCTTGCTTTGTCCTTGATTAGCATTGTAATTATGCTACTATGTCCCAAAGCCGTATTTCCCACCTCATTGACATTTCACTATAAAGTGTTTATCTACTCTGCAAATCCATTGCGTATTTCCTTCAATGCTTACACTGACTCCCTACTACCATAGACCTTTAAGACATACATCCTATATGTACAGCACTGGAACTTAACCAAATTAACTTTCAGTGTGCCAAGTTCACACTACATAAATAAATACATAAAGAACAGAATAATACCATGAGTACTAGTCTCTCGTCTGTATTTGTACTATGGGTCTAGTATTTTCAATCTTTAGATCTATTCAAAAAGCAAAAATGATTGAATTCATACTAGGTGCTGAGAAAAAGGAAGGATATTCAGTCTTCAGAAGCAAAATATAGTACCAGTACCAGAGTATTGAACCTAAAGGGTGCATGGCTGGCATTTCTGTATCGCAAGAGCAGCAGTTCCTACAGTTTGTACACTTGCACAGAAAGACATATATGTTTTCTAAGATAAAGGGGGATTTTGTTTGGTTTTGGCTTAGTGCTAAACTGCCTTTAAAGATTTATTTATTTTGCATTTGGTGGCAACATTCTTATTGCTGATTTCTCATGTCGATTAAATTAATTGATATGGAACAACTGTCCAGCTGTTCTACTAAATGATATCTGAGCTTTATATTTTTAGAGTTCTGAATAAGCAAACCTGCAAGATAAAAATCAGTGAAAGATGTGCTTCTTCAGCACTTCGGGAAAAACAGGAGAGAAGTCACCTTACTGTCAGTCATAAAAGGTGAAGCATACAAAATTCATAGCTAGTTACAAACTTCTTTATAATTATTTCCATGTGTATTATACTTGTTTAAAAAAAAACCAAACCCAAACCTTCCAGTATTTGAATTGCTCGTGAACAGTGTTTATCATGTATACTGGCTGTTTTTATTGCAACAATTCCCTATACACCTTGTGGGGCGTGGGGATGGGGTGGAGTATTTATTAGCCTGGTAAGTGGATGCTAGCAGATTCATGGTTCAGAATTAATTTTTAATATTTAAAATCTTTTATCTTGAACACTTTTTGAGTTTCTTCTGTTATGAAATCTTGATTTGAATTTTTTCCCCATAAAAAAGACACACAATGTGTTATTTTAGTTGTGTAAACTTATTCCAGATTTAAGATTCATATCTGCCTGTACCACACTAATTGTACGTTGTTCATAGCAGTTCTAAACTACATGTTTTTCTTGCCTATTTAATTTTCTTAGTTAAAAGACTTTAGTTATCTATCTGTAATGCTTGCATATAGAAAGCACAAATATATGTTGGTGCCTTTCTTATTGAATCATGTCAGTATAAAGCTTATGTCCAGTCATTTTTTTTTAATTGTAGACTCCCTTTAATGTGTTGTCTTGACATGCTTGCTCCATGCAATATAAATAAAACTGCACACAATGTGACTGAACTAACTTTTAAAGTTCTGTGTTACACCATTTGAGACATAGAGATCCTCATTTGTCAAGACCGAAGAATTTACCAAACGTGGTTCAAAGCTTTGTTGTCTAGTTACAGTACGTCAAAAATAGTTCATCCCATTTAACTGAAAATAATCCCAAAGTTTTCTAAAATGAAATGTTTTTCATGAATATTCATAGATTAGCATGAACATTTGAAGTTGGAACAGTGGCTAGACAATGCAGATAAAATATTCAGGGGCAGAATTATCCTCATTGCACTTGAGTTGGCAATTAATCTGAAAAAATAATCTGGTAAGGTTCAGATCTGTAAATTCCCATACTTAATGAATCAAAAGCTGGATCTAAAATGCGCATCAGAAAGGCTTACCACCAATCAGGAAAACACACAAGAGGCCTTGAATACAGCAGCATGGGGAAAACTGGTATAGAAAGCTTCAGAAGGGTAACCTGAATGTCAGCTTTGATCAATGTTGACAAATATGTTTGTTCAGCCCTTTTCTGCTATTACTCAAAAGTACTGAAAGGGCCTTGGGAGGATATATTTTGTGGAAGCAGGAGTAAAATGATAATACAAAATGTGAACATTTATCATCTACTTTTGCTTAAAACTTAAATATCTAATAGATACATTATGAACAGAAAAAATCAGCTTACATGGTGTTGTCAATTTTTTTCCTAGAATTGTTACCAAATCTGAGCTGTGAATTATTTAGGGAAAAGAATGAAGAGGGGAGCTGAATTACCTTAGGCCATCAAACACAGAGCATACCTGTGCTGATCACTTTAGATGACTTTCCCATTGGAAATACAGAAATAAAACCTTACAGTGCTAACCTGTAACTCACAAAGACAGTTAGAAGGCAGGGTTGGTTTGTTTGTCTGTTTACAAAACTGGAAATAATAGCTTTGCTCTCAGAAGAAGGAAACAGTCCAATTTCCCAAAGACAATAGTTCTATTAGTAGAACTAAAGTAGGGCTAAAGAAGGGCTCTTTTATTTGCATTAATACAAATTAATGCAATGAAATCTGTTTTCCACTGGGTGATTGTACAAGCTTGTAATGATCCTTGTCCCCCCCAAAAAATAAATAATTTTTAAAAAGTATCTAATACATTTAAAAATGGCCTCATGTCTGTGGCAACATATAGATAGAAGGGAAGATTCAGTGATCCTGTAAGTTTTGTCACATGTCTTGACAAAAGCCGTGGTGCAGATTGGGTCAGATATGGAAAATGAATCCATATCTCCTAAGACTTACCCCAGGACTTCTCTATTTGGGTACTTCTGGTAGATGGGAACCAAATTCTAGATTCTCCTTTGAGTTCCTGAATGACTAGATTTTAAGAGATTCTGAAATACACTAATTTTTCTGGCAATAGCTCCGTGTATTCTTTTGGATTATTGACCACTCTTGCAAAGTGATTGAAGGTTTTGTTTTCAACTTACTGGCAAAACATTATTATAGATTTCTCAAAAAAAACCAAACAAACAAAAACACACACAAAAAAAAAAAACCCAAAAACCAAAAACCCCTCAAAAGACCCATAAACTCCAGTCCCTTCTGTCTTAAAAAAATGAAATGTGTTAATAACTTAAAAGCAATTTGTTGGTGATAAAGTCCAAGTTCACAATAATTGTGCACTTAAAAAGCTCTTTATGCAGTTATTACAAAGAGTTGACATATTCTGCATAACTCAAATCCCAACATGAGTTTCAGAGAAAGATAGATGCTTTTCTGGCTGCGTTGCAGGCTAATCTGAGATCAGTTTGTTTTTACAGTCTTTGCATTTTGCACTGTTCTTGGTTTATGAGACAATAAGAGATACAGTGTGTAAAGCTGCAAGCTCACAGTCTTCCCTTATCATTAAATTCAGAGACAGTACTTGGATTAAATTTGATTTGAGGTTCACACCCTTGGTACCTGGCTAAATTGTTTTGCAGTTATGACCATGCCTGGCTATATGCCTTGTCACTCCTACTCACCACAACCTCACCTAGCCATTTCCCACACATGTCCCTGCCAGGGCGATTCCTGATCTTTACCCTGTTCAGCTCACTGGGACACAGGCAGACTGTGCTTCTCTGGGGAGGGGATTATTGCACTCAGAATGCTAGAATTGCCCGTATGTGTATATATTTGTGTATTTATTTGTTTTGAAGACCGTTAATATGTTTGTACTACGATCAGGCAGCAACACTAAAACCAATGTTCTATCACATAGGGCTGGTGCAGCAGATATCCTGCATAAATCCTTTCTTAAAAAATGTTATTTTAAGTAGTTCTCTGATTCATATGCTGCCAAGAGCAGAAGAAATGTGTTATTCTGCAGTGGTTTATATAAATTGATAGTGTTTTCTGCTTCTGTATTCTGTCATCCTTGCACTGCATTTCTGTGTAAAGGCCTGCGTCTGTCCTGGTCTTATACATTAAATCAATTATCAGAGAGAGCAATAAAAATTAATGGGTCAAAATATGCTTGAACACTGTAGAAAGCCATGACTCTGGGGATGGCAACATGCAATATCATTGAATTTGATGAGAAATGAACACATTATTTCATGGTGGCAACATAGATGTCTGTCAGGGTTTGATTGGAGAAAACCCCAGTGCTGGATCCTGTTTCAATCATGATATCAAGAGTGAAATTAAGATGCAAATGAGGTCAAGTACTGTAATCAATCAGTTGGTTTATTACAAAAGGAAAATTATTATAAAAAAGGGAAATTATTGTAATAAAAGGGATAGCAATAAAACAGATTGGAAAAAGGATAGAAAATGAAGCAAGAATTCAGGGTGCAGAGAGAGAAAACTAGTCACCACAGTGGATCCAGCGTTCTGTCAGGGATCTGTCATCGGAGGTGGTGGAAGTCCTTCAGGATTTGTAGTTCGTATCGGAGCAGAGTGACATGGACAGTGGGACTGAGCACGTCCTCAGCAAGTTTGCTGATGACGTCATGCTGTGTGGCTCGGTTGATACACTGGAGGGTAGGGATGCCATCCAGAGGGACCTTAACAAGCTTGTGAGGTGGGCTGATGCCAACTTTACAAAGTTTAACCAAGCCAAGTGCAAGGTCCTACACCTGGGTCGGGACAATCCCAGGCACAGCTATAGGTTGGGTGGAGAAGAGATTCAAAGCAGCCCTGTGGAGAAGGACTTGAGAGTGCTGGTTGACAAGAAGCTTAACATGAGCAGGCAGTGTGCACTTGCAGCCCAGAAAGCCAACTGTATCCTGGGCTGCATCAAAAGAAGCATGACCAGCAGGTCAAAAGAGGTGATCCTGCCCCTCTACTCTGCTCTCATGAGACCTCCCTTGGAGTATTGTGTACAGTCCTCAAGATAAAAAGGACATGGAACTGTTGGAGCAAATCCAGAGGAGGGCCATGAGGATGATAAGAGGGTAGAGCACCTCCCGTATGAAGACAGGCTGAAAAATTTAGGGCTTTTCAGCCTGGAGAAGAGAAGGCTGCATGGAGACCTCATAGCAGCCTTCCAGTATCTGAAAGGGGCCTATAAGGATGCTGTGGAGGAACTCTTCCTTAGGGACTGTAGTGGTAGGACAAGGGATAATGGCTTTAAACTTAAACAGGGGAAGTTTAGGTTAGATATAAGGAAGTTCTTTTCTGTGAGGGTGGTTAGGCACTAGAATGGGTTGCCCAAGGAAGTTGTGAATGCTCCAACTCTGGTGGTGTTCAAGGCTGGGTTGGACAGAGCCTTGGGTGACATGGTTTAGTGTCCCTGCCCGTGGCAGGGGGATTGGAACTAGATGATCTTAAGGTCCTTTCCAACCCTAACTATTCTATGATTCTATGAACTTGGAGCGTTTGTTAAAAAATGTTCTTCATTTCTCATGATCTGCACAGTGCTGGTGCAACTCACTTTCACAAGTAGCACGTGGATGTCTGTGATTGTGTCTTTTTCAACATCGTTGCAAATAGGCTAAGTAAAACCTTTGTATTTTAAATACAATAATTTTAAATTGTATTAAATACAATAATTTTAAATACAATACAGCTCCAAGCTGTCAGCCAGTGAGTGAGTCTGTGGGAAAACGATGCCTGCTGTGCATTACCAAAGTAGCTGAATTAGGACACACCCTTTCCTAGCTTCTTCATCAAAAATAAAATAGTTCCTCTATGTAATATATACAGTTTTTATTTGGTTATGAGACTTTAGTCTCATTTTATGTCTCTAATCCATTATGCAATGTTCAAAACAATGCAGTTGTACTATATTAGTTTAAATTCATTTCTTCCTTTTTACTTTTTTTTTTTAATATGTATATATATTTTAGCCTTTATGGCAATAAATTTGAAAATCTGCTTTATCTGCAGTATTTTGCCTAGGAGTTTTTTTTGTTTAGGAATGAAATATTAAACTAAGATTGAATTAAAAGGAAAAATTGGTCCCTGATCAGAAGAGTAAATATATTCTACAATATAGTGGAATAGCAAATGTATACCAAAAGTAAGGGACAACTTAATTTCAAAATAAAGAATTTATTGCTACTTACTGCCTTACCTGCTTCTTTACTGGGACTTTACTGAACAAAAGCTTTAGTGGATCATTTTCTTTTACTATTTCCAAATCAGGCAGTTCTCAAAAGTTATTTCTTTCTAAATGAAATGTCTAAGATGTTAACTACATGAAACAATAAGATTTTTAAAACAAATGGTTCTATACCTAAGTGATTATTAGAGGATAAGTGTTTGCACTTATCTAAAAGAAAATGTCAGCTTGTCATTTACTAGGTGGAAGATGTTATAATAGTTCATTCATTTATAGAAGAACATGATATAGGCAAATGTCAAGATAATCTATATTCCTTCTTAGGAAAAACATTTAGTACTTCAGTCAGAGACTTAGACTACTTAAAGAAATAAGCAATGTACTTCAGCATCCTATTCCAAAGAGAATGTGCTTCAAAGAAAACCTTGAAGAGGGTCTTCACTGTTCTCAGTAAAGGAGAAAAAGAGAAATGATATTTTATTCCTCCTACAGTAAATGCACATAAAGAAAATGTGAATTTTACAAAAAATGAATGAACAGATTCAAAACCAAATCTCTTCCACAAACAATCTGTCAATTAAAACACATGAAAGACTATATTTCCTTGTTAGCCAGAAACTCAATCATATTTAAGGAAAAAGAAAACCAACAAAGCAAAACCACAACTAAAGAACAATTTCATTGTATTCCTCAACAGTTTTATTTTGTTCTATCATTGTGTTAGTTTGTTAATTACTGACTTTTCTGCTGGAATAAAGCGTTCCGTTATTTTTCAGAATTCCACACACTGTTTCCTGCTTCTTTCAGTTTTGCTTCCTAATGGACAGAGCAACTGTTAGAGCATGTTGGTCTTTATCATATTAATTAAAGAAGTGATAACAGAACTGTGACTCATGTCATCTACCTGGATGCTTTGGATTTGTCCAAAGCATGTGATAGTGTCCCACATAACATCCTTGTTCCTAAACTTCAGAGGTATGGATTTGATGGATGGACCATGCACTGGATAAGGAACTGGCTCAGTGGCTGCACTCAGAGAGGTGTTTGATGTCGAAATGGAGATCAGTGACATGTGGTGCTTCACAGGGGTATTAGGACTGGAGCTGTTTAACATCTTTCTTAGTGACATGGCAATGGGATTTAGTGCATGTGGGAGACAATGGAAACTATATGATTATTGCCAAAGAGAAGGAACTGCTTGGCTGGAGAAGAAAGACTTAAAGAAGAAACAAAGTACAATCAAGCAGAGCAACCCAGCTGGCTGAAGAGGAGAGAGCATAAGATACCAAGACACCTGGCTGAGGAGGAGAGAGCATAAAGATAAGAGACTGGCTACTCTGGGACTGGCTGTGAGAAAGCAAGCAGTGTTAACAAACAAACTATAAGTCGGGAACTAAACATGATAGGCTACAAATAGAATGGTATAAAAGCTAGAGCAATAGGCTAAAAATAACAGTTGTTAGAATGGTATAAAAAGTTAGAGCAGTAGGCAATAAAGCGATTCACTGCATGAAGGTGCTCTGGGTCCGTGCCTTCATCCCCTCAAGTGCACCCTCAGCAAGTTTGCTGACAACATCAAGCTGTGTGGTTTAGTTCACATGCTGGAAGGAAGGGATGCCATCTAGAGGGACCTTGACACACTTTAGAGATGAGCTAGTGAATGAAGTTCAACCAAGACAAGTGCAAGGTCCTGCACCTGGGTAGGGGGCAAACCCAGGCACACCTATAGGTTGGACGGAGAATTGATTCAGAGCAGCCTAAGGAGAAGGACTTCGGGGCGTTGGTTGATGAGAAACTGAACATGAGCTGGCTTCAGTGTGCACACGCAGCCCAGAAAGCCAACCGTGTACTGAGCTGCACCAAAGGAAGAGTGACCAGCAGGTTGAAGGAGATGATTCTACCCCCTCTACTACACTTTCATAAGACCCCACCTGGAGTACTGCATTCAACTCTGGGACCACCAACATAAGAAGGACAAGGAGCTGTTGGAGCAAGTCCAGAGGAGGACCATGAAGATGATCAGAGGGCTGGAGAACCTCTCTTAAGACAGAAGACAGGCTGAAAGAGTTGGGGTTGTTCATCCTGGAGAACAGAAGGATCTAGGAAGACCTTACAGCAGCCTTCCACTACCCAAAGAGGGCTTACAAGAAATCTGAAGAGGGACTTTTTACAAAGGCATGTAGTGGTAGGACAAGGGGCAATGGCCTTAAACTGGAAGGCAGTGGATTTAGATTAGTTATTAGGAAAAAGTTCTTTACTGTGAGGTTGGTGAGACCCTGGCACAGGTTGCCCAGAGAGGATGTGGCTGCCCCGTCCCTGGAAGGGACGTTCAAGGCTGGTTGGTTGGGGCTACAAGCAATCTGGTCTAGTGAAAGGTGTTCCAGGGGATTTGAACTAGATGTCCCTTCCAACACAAATAATTCTAGGATTCTAAGATTCTACAAGCAATATGAATGATTCTTGTTTCAAAAGACATCAAAAATGAAGTTTAAACAAATAGGTAAGAAGCTGATCACATGGGATAATTTCTTACTGTGTGTAGTTTGTTTTTTGTTTTTTATTGTTTTTTCCTCCTGCTACAACCGCTTGTTATAATCCCACATTAGGACTATGAAATTTTAGCAATAAGTGCAATAAGCAATAGAGCAGTACATCCAGAAATCATCAAAATCTTAAGATCATTATGCCAAACTATTGTTCTAATGTGTTTATTACCCCTAATACTTCTAGACTGACGAAGAATTTGACATGCCTGAAAATAATATTTGCTTGTCCTCACTTTTTATACCATCAAGAATAATTGTGCCCAATCTGTTAAATAATTTCCCCTCTCTATTTCTATTGTTCCAACTACTAAAAATATCATTTGTTAGAAGACATGGTGAAATAAGGCCTGAATTTAAAAGAGGTTAAATTTCTAGAACTTCTTAAAGTGAAGAAAAAGGGATATTGTTAGCAAGAACATAATTTCAGCTTATACTGACCAGAGCTACATAGTTTAGCTGACACAGAATGCTAAAAGAGAAGTTGAATGTATGTCACATGGTTTTCTTTGCTCACAGAACAAAGTGTGGGGAAAGAAGACAAAAAATTTCTCACCACTGAAGAAGCTGTAGAAAAGCGCCCTGCTGATGTTAGAGATCCCAGCCCTCCAGCTTAAAACCCATGAAGAACTGCTGGTGCCATCAGTGCAAACTGTATTGATCTCACATGAAGGAATAACCTAACAGGCCAGAAAAGGATATACAAGTATATTTTGATATTATAGTGGCCCAAAGACTCTGTTCATGCTTACAGTTTTTAAGTTTAATAATGTGCCTGAATTTATACACTTTAGAACCAGCTAAGAAACCACCTCTCATCCTACAAACTCACCAGTTAGTTTTCAAATATAGGTTTTCTTTCTATTACTTGCCGTCCCACAAAATAATTAAGTTTACAAACTAATCCAATGACATTTTACTTTGGTTGTCTAGTTAAAGGACTACAAAGATCTGCATAAATACTTACAGAATCCAGTTCCTGTCTATATTAAATGTAAGAATTTGCATAGTCTTCAGAGACCTGAACTTTGTAAGATTGAAAACTGTGTAAAACCTTTAAAGTTTGAGCCCATATTTGATGAGAACAATTTCAAATAAACTTCCCCAGGAGTATTTTCTTAATAAAAACCACAATTGCCTTAAAGCTCACTCTGGAATACATGATATAATAAAAACAAGCAAACACAAAGTAATGAATAGATGTGCCCACACCATCACTGTGCTAACTCAGCATTTCACTTTTATAAAGCTTTTTCTTCCAGTCTTTCTGTCCTCTGATCAGTGACTCTGCTATATAAAGATTAAAAATTACTCAGACTTCTCCAGGTCAGGAACCTTGACATTTTTCTGTCTGTAAAACACCTTGTAATGTTACAGTTTCTAGATAATAAAAAGAGACTATCAGTGACTCTTGCATTCTTGTTTATTGAGTTATATTTTCCTCAATGTATTATTCCTTGATGTAAGCATAACAAAACCAATAAAAAGCCAATATTTTGAGAGTAAGGAATTTAAGTCTTTTATTTTTCATTCTCAAAATATATTCCTATTTCAGTTTGTTTTCTTAAAAAGATAATACTTAATTTTATCATTGTACAGGAAAAAAAAAGTCTCTGTGTAAATTTATTTTGACAAATGAAAGCTTTTTGAAGGTCAATATTTTTAATTGCCAGAAAAGCAAAATCCAGGTGTTCCATATCTGAGTGTTTTGAAAGCTGCCTGACAACATTTTATTTTTATGTTATAAGCCCCTGAAAATGGACATGCTGACAAAACATGAATTGGAGCTGGTTAACTGACTTTGTTCTCTTATACATTCAACCCTTTATTTATTAGTGTCATATCTAAATTTTCCTATTTAACTTTCTATATTTCTGTTCACTTCGACATATGACTTGCTAATTTTGGTGGATAAAACACCAGTGGAACATAGAAGATGATTAAATGGTGTAAATATTCAGAATTTTTTTTTGGATATCAAATATAATAAGTTGCAATCCAGCTTTCTTTGATCTATGTCTTCCAAGGAGACAGTAAAAAATGAAAAAATGCTGTCACAAAGTATTTCAGTTTTCCTATGTGGATTTCTAGGAAGCCAAATCATACAATAAAGGTCTGAAACTTCACCTAGTAGCATAATATGCTTTGTCATCTCTTATTAATAAGACAAAGTTTAAACTATAATAATTTGTGTATACTCTTGTACCTCTTTCTTCATAGTCATCCTATTGCTCTTAAGATTTTTTGTAGAGAAACTTGTGCAACATTTCTTCCTTTCCAGGTGTTTCTCAGTAGATTTCCTTCCCTAAATAAAAAACAAAAGAAAAAAAAAAAAAAAAAAAAAAAAGAACTTAATAACCAAAGAATATTGGAGAAGACTGTAATATGCTGGCAAAGAGTGGAAATTCCTTTATATTACTGTATGTGTGGCATTCTTTCATAAGAAAATCTTGTATTAGATGTGTACAGTATACAGACTGTGTTTCATTGTGAAGTATCAAATGAAACACAATCTATCAAATGAAACACAATCAAATGCTGAAATAAGGGCTTCAAATAATAAAGATATTAGATACTATTCTTATATAGCAGATATTGTATAAGATTAGATTTTGATTTAATTTCAACTTTATATTTGATGTAAATATTTAATTTTAATTATTAGGTAATATATAAATAAGGAGTTAGCCTTAAGGGTTTGGGTTTTTTTTCCTTAGAATGAAGCATGAATGTGCGGAGTAGGACTGCAGTCAGAAATTACTTAGTACAATGAGATCCTAGTCCCTGACTGGGATTTCTGGGCTTTTGATAACAGAGGTAGGTGTTTGGTAGAAGTTGTTATGAAAAATCTTAAGCATCAACGTTATTATTATTCTTTCTGGTGTACATATGCCTTTTAAAAACCTTAGTACACTACTATAAGTGTAACAGAACACATTTTTACCTGTGAATTTAAATAAATATTACATTGGTAATGAGAAAAAAAAAGCTGTGAAGCACACAACAGAAGTTACATTGGAAGTCATATCCTGTGTTTTAAGTAATTACTTTCCAATAATATCCCTCACAACTCCAAGATGTTAAAGACATGTAGTATGATGCTTTCAATATGCAGTGTCTTGTTGCAGCAGGGGGATGGAAGATAAGGGAATTTTTCTGGACTTAAAAGATGTTTCTGTGTCATGAAAATTTCTCTACAATGTAAGAGTTTTTTGCTTTGAGTGACAAGGTCAAGTAACTGACATCAGTAAACAATAAAATAGAAGATACATTTTGGACTAAAGAATTACATGTCATTTCACTGGTCTATGTCCATGTCCCTAACCTGTCCTGTTTCTGAATGAAAACTCCAGCCTGTTCTGTGGCATCTCCAGAATATGCTCGGTATGAATAAAGGAAAACTCTTATTACTTCTCCACATCCCACATGCTACTTTCTTTTTCTCCAACCACTTTTTCAGACAACTCGATATAGTCTATGAAGAACTTTTTTTAGCTCTTTGATCAAGTGACTCCTGTTTACTTGTTGCAATTAGATCTACATTCATTTTACCTCATACTTAAACTGTGTCTTTATTTTTAAAGTCCATCAGAGAAAAAAAAAAGATCATTTTAATTAAGATCAGCCCTTTCTGGCATGTTATGTCTTTTCTGTTCATTTTCACACTTTATCTGCATCTAAGTTGTAAGGCCTTGGATGTAATCATAAAGACTAAAGAATCATTTGTCTAGATTTCATTCTGCTTTACTAAGCCAAAACAGGGCTCAATGTCTGGGCTGGGACTGATGATGCTTTCAAAACCCCCAAGACTTTAAACCTTACCTTAGGACAAAACAAATAAGATCAACCAACCAACCGAACAAACAAAACCCCAAACAAATCATACCACACAAACCTAAAACTGCATTTTTCCACTTACTTCTTCAGCTTATGACATAGTGGTAAACAATTTTCTTTTAAGTTAGTAGAAGAGAAACATAACCAAACAACTGTGGCAAGATACAGACGATCTACACGTTTGGAAGTGATTTTGTTATCTTTATTTTTCTTTTCCATTATTTAGAATCAACAGCCATTTGGCCAAAAGACTCTACACACCAGCTATTTATTCACCAGGATAACTACTTATGGATACTTCCTAGAAATACACAGAGCAGAAGGGATGTTTTTTAGAAATGCCATTCATTTTCATTGTTTAGATGATGAAGGCTGGATCAAAACACTTACATGGTAGAGCCCAGTTTTAGCAATAAATCATCTTTACTACATTAAGGTTAGTCTTTCTTTGTGGACCAGTTTAGAGAAAAATGTTAATCTTTTTTCAATAAGCTTCATTTACACAAAATAGCTTCTAACAGTACTGATTGTCTATCAGTTTAATTTTAGAAAAGTCTGCTTGTTTTAAAAACAGCATCAGTATAGTTGGACAAACTCATATGAAATGCTGGTGACTTTTGTGCTAAGGTAAAGCTGACAGTGTATAAGTTGTAAAAAGAGGTTAACATTTTGACATTTTTGGACATTATTATTTGTTACTTTCAAAGCTACCCAATGAAGTGTTGGAAATCTGTGGGATTCATCTTTGGTGGCGATCTGAGCTTCAGTTGTGTCAACAGAACTGAAATATCCAGAAAGATTTCCATCTGTAAAAAAAGGTTTAGAGCACTTTTCCTCTCTTGGGTACAAAATTATTTTTTTGTTATAGTTACACTTACTGTTCTTGACTTCATGTGGTTCTATTTCTGCAACTGTGGGCAAGCTTTAAAAATTGTTCCTTTATGGCCAACTGTACTTTTCTCATCATTCAGTAGTGAATTTAATGAATTCATGTCTGGAAAAAAATTTCACTGTTTGTTCTTGGAGAGCTGATGTTAAAAATCTCAGTAAAACTTTAAAGAATTTCTGTAGTCTGAAGCAAAAATTTAGATCACAGTGTAAGTTCAATGGCATTCAAAACCATAACCATTTTAAATGACCTAATCTTCAAATCCCCTTGTGGATTCTGGTCATCTGCACACATTGTTGTTTGGAATTTGTTGCTTATGTTCATCTTCCTTTTTAAAGTTTTAAGGTTGATTAAATAAAACACAGTGTGTGTGTGTGTATATATATATATGTGTGTATATATATGTATATATGGTACATATTTGTAGCCAGGGACCAGAAACCTCACTGCAAATACTTCTTTCTTAAGTACAGCGTGTGATATGCTACTGCTTCTAATTCTGAAAACTAGAACTGAAGAAGCAAAGAAAGCTTTACTTATTTCCAGTGTGAAAGCTTCAGCAAGTGCACAAAAAATAATACTGACTCTGTCACCCTTATCTTAATATGGTCTTGTGATACTTTTTAAATCCTTAGACTTCTTTTATGTTACCAGAATTCTGAGGGTTGGCCTGACATCAATAGGAGGAAGAATGACTGTCATGCATTCTTAGTAATTTGATATTGTTCAGTTAATGTTATTTAATTATTTTTTGCTTAAGGTTGTATTACACAGGCTTTTGTGAGGAGGAATACTAACTTGCAAGTGAACTTTTTGTGTAGAAGATATAAAATATTGGTCCCTAAATTTCCTATTTTGTGTGTAGATTATCTCGTCTTCTAACACCTGCCAACAGCAGTGTGTCCTTGCAACAAAGACAGCCAGTCACATTCTGGGCTGTATTAACAAGCCTTTTGGGCAGCACATCAAGAAAAAAGATCCTCCTCCTCTATTTGGTGTTGTGTCCAGATTAGGGCTCACCAGAACAAGAAAGATATTGACATACAGGAACGGGTCCAGCAGAGGCACACCAGGGTGGCTGGGGGTTGGAGCACAGTATGTACTCAGAGTGGCTGAGACAACTTCTCTGTTCAACAGGAGAAGAGAAGGTGAAGGGGTGATTTTACTGCTGACTGTAAAGGTGTGATCAGAGGATACAGAGGATGGACTCAATCTCCTTTTGAAAGTGCACACTGAATGGACATGCGACAACTGCCACAACACTGAACATGGGAAATCCAGATTAGATGCAACAGTTTTTCTATTGTACCATGATGGGGGATAAACACTGGAACAGGTGCTGAAAGCTGCAGTGGGATTTCTATCCTTGGAGGTGTTTAAGACATCTGGACATGTTCCTGAGCTTTCTGATCAGTTTAGCCCTGCTTTGAATTAAAGGAGGGAGTAGGACTGGGTGACCTCTGGATGTCCTTTCCAACGTGAGTTATTCTTTGATTCTGTCATTCTGTCAACTTCAAATCTAACAACTCATTTTTGCTGTGAAAGAGCAGCACTGTGTCTACGTCTCTATAGGAACTAAAAGTTTATGGCTTCTACCATTTGCTGTCACTGTGCTGTTAGTGTATCTGGCTTTTTTTTTCACTGTTTTGTACTGGTTTGGGTTCTGAGTTAAATGAATTAACAGATTACAGGCACCATTCTACACCAGTGTCTTGATGAATTTATAATTAAACAGGACTATAAAAGCATCTGCCTTCTTCCTTAGGCTTTTGAAGGCAACAGTAATACTCTTCAAAGACTTTCAAAGACAGTTTGCAAGTCTTTCTTCATATTTTGTTTACTTCTTTTTGAAAGCTCTGCAACTGCATTATTTTCTATTCAGATTTTGCTTTGTAGGATTTCATCAAAAAAAAACCCAGACAGAGCTCTTCCCCATTGTTCATCATCAAGCGAGGTAAATGCCAAATATATTGCCTCAATTCTAATGTGTTCAGCAAGACTTGGAGAGTTCTTTCATAAAGCAGGCAAAAAGACATTAAATTAGAAATGCCATTTTCTCATATGTCTGTATGTCAAACAATTAAAGCACTGGCAAGCATTGATAACTAGCAACTAAACTGAACTGGAAGCAAATAGAGACCAAGAACTACACTGCAGGTATATAAAATGTCAGTGTGGGCTGAAAATTGTACCCAGATTTTGTTTGATGGTGGAAATCAGGAACCTGGCCAGGCATCTAAGTACTATGGTTAATTTTTAGATTTTGTGGTATTTAAACTACCCCTTTCTTTTGAGCTTTGCTCATATATGCTTCATATTCTAAATTACAGTCTGTGTATGTAACTTGCTTGCAAAGAGGGTGTCACATGCTAGACTGTCTGCCACAAGCCAAAATTTCTTATTCATATTGAATGAACTCCCACAGATACAAAACTGCATGGTATTTACCTTTCCCTAGCAGTAGTAGTAGTGTTAACTATGTAGTTAACATAGTAGTTAACATGTAGTTAACATAGTAGTGTTACCTACTATGCTTTGTACTACAGTACATCTAACATGGTTATTGACTGAATAGCAGATACCAACTGGCTGAGATAGTGACTGAAACTTTACAGAATTTCTGACCATGTTTGAAATTAGGTCTTCATATCCTTTTACACTAAGGGCTTACTCTGTTTTGTTTAGGTTTTTAACCACTTAGTTTATTTGGTTGTTTTGTTTTTTAATTTAGTAGGGGTTTTGTTTTGTTTTGGGTTTTTTTTGTTCACAATGTCTTCTGTGAAACCATCTTATGCTTATACCATATTGTTTGGGGTTGCTGTTTTTCTTTTGGTTTTGGGTTTTGGTTTTGGGTTTTGGTTTTGTTTTTTTTTTTTACTTTGGAACTCTTTAATTCCACGTAGTTGAATTTTGGTGCAAAAACTTAAAGAGTTTTGCAACTTGAAAAGATGATGTTAACTTAACAGGTAATTTTTTTTTTTTAAATTCTTTAAATCCTAGTAAGCACTCTTCTTCTGAGCATTTCATTGAGTTAAATTGTAAATCACAAACTGTGCATATCTCCCATTAGGCTGTCAGTTGCTCAAAGGCTACCCATTAGCAACAGAACCAGCATAAAAGGTTATATTTCTTGCTACATAAAAGAAATAAACTATCAAGTTATATTTTAACTAGCAATGGAATTCAGAAAGGGGATCCTCTAAGGCATGTACTTACATAAAATGAAATTCAGGTCTCTAGGACTGTGTTTTGCAGTTTCTTTCACTGTTACCATTAATTTCGCTTGCCTTTGATACAGTGGAATCACTGAAGCTGACATCAAAGCCATATTTCTTGTCCCCTTGGGAGACCATACCAAAAACAGGGTATAATATGAGAAGGCAATAGGCATAGGATCAGTGATATATTCCCTGAGACAGTGGAAATATCCTGAATAAATACATGTCTAAAGGGAAATACAGGCAATTAAATGAGTGAATTACGCATTTGAACATACACTTTTCTTAGCTAAAATAAATATGCTGTTGATAACTTTCAGGTGCAATTAAAATTTTATATCTATGGTATTTTATATCACCTATTCATAGAGAAACCTGGTGAAAGTATCCTCCCTTTGTGCTGATCACTGCACTTCTATAAATAATTCTTCAGTCTTTGCTATTATCTTTCCTTTTAACTTATCGTAGAAAGTTAGAGTGGAAGTTTCATTTTAATAGGAGGTTTGGCATTTGATGTTTTCATTTAATTTGTTTTGGAATGAACCCTGAAAACTTCGGAATTTTCCAAAAAATAAATGTAAATGAAAAATATCCTGAACAGCTAACGTCTGTTTTTAATTTGACATTTAATATATTATAATATATACTAACTAAAGTTCAAAATGTGTGGTCATTTTAAGACCTTATATCAACTAATTTAATTCCAAAAATCATAAAATATATTCTTTATCCATGAAACATCTGACTATGATCAGTACAGTTTTCAAGGAGACTGCATTTACCATTTTTCTCCCTAGCAGGTACAAAGAAGTAAGTATACTGGGGCTTAGACCCTACATATACACCATGCATGTATTGAACATATTTCCTAAATAAAAAATATTTCAGTCATAGAAGTAACTATTATGTAGTAGCACTTCATGGTATTTCTGGGTCATGAAATACTGTTTGAGTGATGTCTAAATTTACTTAATCATAGAATCCTAGAATGGTTTGGGTTCAAAGGGACCTTAAAGATCATCTGGTTCCAACCCCCCTGCCATGGGCAGGAACACCTTCCAGTAGACCAGGTTGCTCCATCAAACCCCTTGAACCAGCCCCATCCAACCAGCCAGAACACTTCCAGGGATGGGTCAGTTACATCTTCTCTAGGCAACTTGTTCCAGTGTCTCACAAGCCTCACAATGAAGAAATGCATAGGACTGTTTTCTTATAAAGAATTAAGCCCAAAGTAAAGCAAAATGCGTTTGCAGGACCTATGTATTATGTTGTATCTTAACAGTTAAACTTTTTTTTTATTGCATCTCACTCTAAAACAAAAGTTAGACTTATGAAGACACTCTTAGATGTGAAGCCAATTTTACTTACCAGTTTGGCTCATTGTTAGTGTGTGTATGCACGTTTCAGGTTGGATGAATATTGAAATATATACTGATCCTATTGGATTGCACATATGAGTGAAAAAGGGCTGCTCTGTTCTTATGCTGTTATACTACGAATCACAAAGACAGGATATTGAGGTAGTTTAATGAATTTTTGCTTTTAGCTTTGTTCCAGTTCCATTAAGCTTGCAAAAAACTGTCCAAATGGCACTACAGGATGGTTGAATTATAGGCTATGAAAATTTATTTGGAAGTTAATAATGCAATGTCAGAATGATATTAAGGTATTATAGGGTATAGTTTTCCACCTGTAAGATGGCAGGAGAGCACTGCAAACTTGGAGATCATCAGAAAGATAATAAATAAAGGTATTTGTGCTTATTAAGGCTGCTAAACAAGAGCCAGGGATAGAATTAAATTACAAGAAAAATATTTATGTTCACAGTTCATTATTTTTAAGATGTGGAAAAGGGCTGTTGTCATTTCTTTTCTATTTTATCAGTGAATTCTGTGATAAAAAAGGAGGTTTATATAATACAATAGGAACTTTTTAATGGATAATACAATAGGAACTATTATCTTTTTTAACATGAAGGTTAATTTCTCCAGTGATTATCACAAGCAACACTAGTAGAAGTTGCTTCTTTCTCATCCTTCAGAGGAATTCTTGGAGTTCATATAACTAGGTGTCTCCTAAAGGAAAAATCTGAATTACCTCCATGAATGACATGAAAGTAAATGCTATGTATTTAGTCTTCATTTAATTAGGTAATTCCTGGGTATCTCTTAAATAAGGTTTTGTACATATTGGAGAAGAAAAAGGTATCTTTCAACATTTTTCCTCTGTTGATGGATTTTGGAAAGCACTTCTGAATACCAAAGTTTTTATTTATGCTACTTGATGACTGTTCAGTGTCCTTGACATACCTACGTGGTGTCAGAATAGCAGAAACATGTTCCTTCAGTTCAAAGAAACTAACACATTCCTATAAGAGCTCTCTAAATTATATGGAGGTTTTAGTGCTCACTAGCATGCTTAAGGTTCATCAATGCCATATTATGTCTTTAGGAATGCAATAATATTGCCCTTAGCTTGTGTTTGAACCAGCCTGTTTTCTCTTTCTCATATTTCTCTATAGTTTCAAGGATTAGGGCTAGGTTAAATTATTTAGATAACATGCTCATCAAAGAGGTAGCTGAGATTCTTACATAGTTATTCAGACAAGTACCTGACAAAGACAATTTATTGATGGCATTCAATTTTAATTCAGTGGCAGCTGAGTGTTACCATTTAAAGTCAAATGTTAGCATAATAAGTCAGGAAAAAAAATAATCTTGTACCAGATTGTCGTGGTTTAAGCCCAGCCGGCAA
>NW_009931371.1:82453-91779 GCF_000696875.1 Nestor notabilis | reverse complement strand
GTAGTGGTTTGTATTATACCTTAGTTACTGGAGTGCTGTTATCTCAACCTGTGGGAGTTACATTCCTGTGATTCTCCTCCCCATCCCTCCAGGAGTGGGGGGAGGAGGGAAGAAGGGGGGAGTGAGCGAGCGGCTGTGTCGTTCCAATTTGCCAGGTGGGCTTAAACCAGGACACCTTGGTAAGCAGATAAAACACCATACAGTCAATCACATCCTCTGTGGTGCATGGGGAGGGAATCAAAGGGTAGAAGTGAAATAACTTGTGGGTTGAGACAAATACACTTTATTAGGTAGAGAAAAAGCTGCATGCACAAGCAAAGCAAAATAAGGAATTCATTCACCACTTCCTGTAATTGTATTCAGCCATCTCCAGGAAAGCAGGGCTCCATCAGGTGTAATGGTTACTGGGAACACAAACACCCTAGCTCCGAACATCCCCCCTTCCTCCTTCTTTCCCCTGAGCTTTTATTGCTGAGCGTGTAGTCACGTGTTATGGGATATCCCTCTGGTCAGTTGGGGTCAGCCATCTTGGCTGTGTCCCCTCCTATCTCCTTGTGTACCCAAGCCTGACAGAGCACTGGGAGAAACAAAGAAAAGTATCGATTCTGCGCAAGCACTGTTCAGCAATAACTAAAACATTAGTGTTTTCTACATTTTTGTCACAAATCCAAACACAGCACCATACAAGCTTCTGTGAAAAAAATTAACTCTATTCCAGCCAAAACCAGTACAGTACTATGGCTTTTAATGGTTACTGGTTTCAAGATGAGGTTTGAAAAAAATGCTAAGAAACTTTTGGGATACCTGAGTTAGTTTTCTGATTAAAAATTCCATGTATGTTCTTATTATCCTTTTTATTCAAATTTTGCTGGAGTTCATTCTTGTTCACCGTGTGTTGTAAAATTGAGGTTGTATTTTACAGTATTAGCACCAAAGGACTCTTTCTTAAAGATGCTGAGCATATACGTTTTCAAAAATTTAATTTAGTAACTTCCTGAAATCTTCTTGTCCACTTTTGTCTTTTTTTTTCTTTCTTCAGTAGATGAGGTGAATAGTGCAATACTAATGAGAAACAATTCTGTCTTGTAGAATGATCATTTTTAGGCAGTCCCATTAACAGCACTGCAAGTACATGTAAGTACTCAGGACAGAAAAACAAAACTCTCATTATACTCTGCTATGGCATGTATATTTATATATTTTGTGTAGTTTATATAAAATATTTAATTCCAAATATCTTTATTACTTTTATTCATCTGTCCAGGCCTGGAAAACTGACAAGATTATAGTTTGATGAGAGGTTCTCTGTGACAAAAATCCTCCCTTGCTTGTATCAAATAATATGAATTTCTCCTGCCTATTTTTTTTTTACAGCCATTGTTGACTGTTAGCAAATAAGAAACAATTTTACTATCCAAGAATACAATGATACTTTGAGTTATCAGGTGAGTTAGTTATCTGAAATGAATAGAGACTCCCTTAATAGTCTGGCAGGATTTCATCCTGGCAACAGTACTGTTAGCACATCTGGATTTCCCTAGTAAAGACAAACTGAATCAAGCAAACAACTGTTTTATTTCTTATGGTAACTGTAATGAAATCACTTCAGAGCACTTCATAACAGTAGATGCAAGACACAGTTGTGTTTCTACAGCAGCTATGTTCTCCAAATATTAATGAACATTTCAGGCTGTCTGAAATGTTATGTTACCTCATTGTCACAGTACCAGGAAGCTAATGCCACCCCATACATAAATAACATAAGTTTTAATTAATGTTTGAATGCAGAAATAATGTTTTCTGATGCTGATCTCGTTTAAGTTTAAGTCTTGGTTGTAATACGCTCTCTGTAAGGAGGAAAGATGTGAGAGCTGGGGGCTTATACACATTTCAGTATTAATAGCTGGGGAAAAAAAAAGGAACACCCACAGACTTGCAAACAGTCTTAGCAATCTTTAAAAAGATACTGACCAGCATGAGCACAGTGAATGGATGTAAAGCCCACAACTGTATGTGGAAACACCTCTAATGAAAGGACACGTCTGTGTAAATAGATGCTCCATAGGAAGCATAGTGAAATCTTATAGCTTGGACTCCTTTTACAATGCCTAATTAAATGAAAAAGATAACTCTATCTTTGTGTGCAATAATGAAATGCTTATACAGGAAGAGGGAGAGTAAGGTCCTTGGTCCAATACTTCCCCAAACAAATCTTCCTCAAGATGATTGTGCTTGCACAAATTTTGAAGCAGAAGTACACAGTTTGAGCAGGATGTGAAGACTTGTAGATGAGTGAGATGCAGGAAGAAGGGCCTTTTCTGTTTCCATAGGATCAGTCTTTTTCCTTATATTGTCCTAGAGTCACTGCTTATCCAGGAAAACCATGGTCACACATAAGATAAGAGACACAGACTTTCCACACCAGGGTCTACAACACTGTATCTGGCACTTCTTTTCTGAGTGCTCCAACAACTATAAAGATGTAATGTTACTTACAATTTTAAAATTTTTGCAGAGGACCTGGACTGAAATTGGGCATAACAGTGTGCCTAAACCTAGATCAGAAGTGTGTTGCCTATCTGTTCATACTGTGGTGACACTTTCTCTGGGAGGTAACAGACAACTTCAAAATAGAATTTTGGAAGTCCAAGTGCTAGGTAGAATAAGGAAAATAGTAAACATAATAGACCTCTATAGGGTCAAGTGAATCTGAGATAGTAACATAATATATTACTGTCTGGAACTTAGATGTGTTTCATACCAACAATTAATTACCTTTTTTTTGTGTATGTTCGTAATGCTCATATTTGACAGTAAATAGGAAGGCTCCATCCAGAGCTGAAATTAAAATTAAGGATGACCTCACTTGGAGTATTGTGTCCAGTTCTGGTGTCCTCAACAAAAAAAGGGGATGGAGCTGTTGGAGCAAGTCCAGAGGAGGGCCACGAGGATGATAAGAGGACTGGAGCACCTCCCATATGAAGACAGGCTGAGAAAGTTGGGGCTGTTCAGCCTGGAGAAGAGAAGGCTGTGAGGAGACCTTATAGCAGCCTTCCAGTATCTGAAGGGGGCCTACAAGGATGCTGGGGAGGGACTCTTCGTTAGGGACTGTAGTGATAGGACAAGGGGTAATGGCTTTAAACTTAAACAGGGGAAGTTTAGATTAGATACAAGGAAGAAGTTCTTCACAGTGAGGGTGGTGAGGCACTGGAATAGGTTGCCCAAGGAAGTTGTGAATGCTCCAACCCTGGAGGCGTTAAAGGCCAGGTTGGACAGAGCCTTGGGCGACATAGTTTAGTGTGTGGTGTCCCTGCTCATGGCAGGAGGGTTGGAACTAGATGATCTTAAGGTCCTTTCCAACCCTAACTATTCTATGATTCTATGATTCTATGATGATAACGGAAATACTTTTTGTGTAATTAACACATTAATTCATGGGCCTGAGTAGAACAAATGGTTTGCAGTAAAATAGAAGCAAAAAGTAAAGGATCCTTCCGATCACTTGGTAACAGTAAGCTAAGGAAACACACCTTTGTGTGCAAATTGACTTGATAGTTGAGATCTTGTAAACTTTCAGTTGTTGCGTTCAGGTCGTTGTTGCGTTCAGATCATTGTTGTTGATTCCAGATCAAAGCTATATGCTTACAAATGCCTTTGACTTCCGCAGAAAACAAAAGTTAATCAGTAAAAAAAAATAAAAATTACCATCTTAACGCAGGTATTTATCTGCAAGTAGGAGACAGGAGAAGAAAAAAGGAGAGAAAAGGAGAGGGGAAAAAAAAAAGGCCTATTTCAGAAGGAAAACTTGATTCCTATACATATGAATCTGTTTTGGAGGGTGCTGTAATCAATAGTGCTAATCGATAACTCTGGATTATAATTTTAAAAAGAGATTTCTGCATAGCATCTAGTGTCTAGAACATCCACAGTGTATACAGGATACATAGTATGTGTAACTGAGTTTTTGAAGTGATGACCATTTAGTATTGAGATACTAAGCCTAACTTTAGTTATTCACCTAAACACTCATAGCGGTAGCAGAGCAGAACTCACGACCTCATATTTATAACTAGAAAACATGTGAAAGCTGAAGATTTTTCATATTAAAAGCTCTTTTCTGTCTTTACTGATTCCCTACATATAGCTTGAACAGTGTATAATGCACATTGAATGTTGAGTGTTTTGTATTTATATTTTTTGTCATGGTATATATTTGTCTCATAGATACTGCTGTTTTTTCCCCTCAGTACATCATCTAATATTTGCACCTGAATTTAGAGCCAGTTACTGAGCAGCTATCATACTGCCTATAA
Organism: Nestor notabilis; assembly: GCF_000696875.1. Lineage (NCBI taxonomy): Eukaryota > Metazoa > Chordata > Aves > Psittaciformes > Psittacidae > Nestor > Nestor notabilis. The sequence continues at coordinate 87,466 of NW_009931371.1, read as the reverse complement.
AGTTTCAGATCACATTGTCTTTCCAGTGCTTTATTACAAAATAATAATTTATCATCTAAAAAAATGTTGCTCATTAGAGTTAATTATTTTGTACATAAATATGAAAGTAAGCATGATTTAAATTCTGAATATTTTTTACATGCCAATCACTAATGCTCAGGAGATGAGGATGAAGAATGGCTATATGCTGTATTTTATGTGCTGATACTGATGTTCCAGTTTTCCAGGTAGACTAGACTAGACTAACAATTCCAGTTGGAAGCAACCTATGATCATCTAGTCCAATTGCCTGACCACTTCAGGGCTGAACAAAAGTTAAGGCATATCATTAAGGCACATTAATATGCTTTTTTTCGTAGTGGCATACTGTTCAAATGCCTCTTAAATGCTGACGGGCTTTGAACATTGATCACCTCTCTAGGAAGCTTCTCGGCAAAGAAATGTCTCCCAGCTTGTCACAGCAGTCTTGTATTCCCAGTAGATGCCAAAGAAGTTGAAATCTCCCCATAAGGATGAAGGTGACCAATGAGAAACTACTCCTAATTGCCTATAGAATAAGTCATCAGTGCTGTCATCCTGGCTCGGTGAACAATAGTAGACACCCACAACAACATCTGCTTTCTTTTCCATGCCTTTAATCCTCACCCAGAGGCTCTCAATCACATTATCCCTAACCGTGAGCTCTGTGAAGTCAAACCTCTCCCTCATATACAGTGTAACTCCTCCATCTCACCTGCCTGCCGACCACACCTGAACATCCTGTAGCACTCCATCCCAGCACTCACTTTACGGGATTCATTCCACCAAGTCCCACTGATATCAGTGATTTCAGGTGTCTGGGAACAGACTGACCAATGCTGGTCAGAAATATGAGAGTTAAATCAGACTTATACTATTTCTCTTACATACTGAGTTTCCACTAAGGTATAATTGCTAAAGGATAATTTCCTCCCATCCTGCCCTTCCTTGGTCACACAGGAACTGGGGCCAGAGAAATTTAAGCTAGAAGACCAGAGCTAGCAACTCTCAGATAAGAAGGGATTCCTCAAATGGACAACGTTTCCTGTAATTAGACCTGCATTAATGCTTTATTTCTCCAAGGAAACAGATCAAACCCTATGTGCCTGCATTTTTTCTAGCATGTAAGTGTCATAATAAAACCTTGGAATGAGGCACTGATCTTTTAAATCATTTAATAATATGAATAGAACAGTTTGATGATAGGATGTTAACTACCTGCTTTAAATTCAAAATGCTATTGACTTCTTATCAATTTGGAAAGGCTTTTTTTTCAGTGGAAATAGTGTGGTGAGCCAGCAGAGATCAAAAGTTTACTTGTGACTGCATTCAATCCTGCTGATTCCTAAGTTAGAATGAACAGTAGAAAAGAATGAGTCACATGGAAAGACAGTTATCACCAGCACATCAAATAATACATGCTAGACTAAGTGGTTATTATTTAATTATGTTAATTTAAATATTGTAATTTGGTGATGAAAAAGTAACTGGTCTACATGGCAATTTTATTTGTCTTTCTGTTAATAGTCTCAAGCACTAACATCTATATTAAAGTTAAGATAATGCAACATTTAAAAAATGAAGTAGTTAACTTGTCATAAGTAAACAGGAAAAGTACAATTGTTTATTTAAATAAATTGCTTCATGAAGTGTTTGTCTTTTCAATTTTACCTTTCTTTACATTATTAATTTTTCCTTCCTGATCATCAGACAATCAGAATTTGATCAACATTTACCACAAACGTTTTTTACAAATAATGTAAGTATCACTATTGCTGCTGAAGCTGAAGCTTTTTTGTTGACAAGCCAAAAGGTCCACTGTTAACAGGCTCAGACTTCAGAGGCAATTTGACTGGAATCATTTTTCATCAGTGCTCAGAGTAAAATTAGTGTACATATAGAAACATATTTTATGTTATATACTGTAGTACAAAAGAACCTGTTTTTTTTGACAGAAATAGCTGATCACAATATTAGAGATAGATGACAGTTTTCACTCAATAAAACTACGTAAAATATTGCAATGTCTTAACAATGGTGCATACCAATGCAAAATTGAAATCTACTCTGTCTCCTTAGTTCAAAACTGAAGACGTAGTTTCTATACTTCTTTTTATTCACCTAAAATCATGTTTGTCAATACAATCTACTGTATATATTTTGTGTGCAAATCTTCCAACAACAGAGTAATTTAATCCCTGTAATTCCACTTATATAAAAAATGACAGATACAAAATCTTCCAAGCAGCAGTTCTTAGAGTATACCAAATATTAATTTTTTTCAAAGTTTGCAGTGTAAGAACCGGCAATCAGAGCACATATTTAAAGGGAACAAGAGGCAAATAGGGCAAACTGAAACATAGGCAAACTGAACTTCTTCCAGTTAGAAAGAGGCGGCAGAAAGATCACTACATTTTGTGTGGGAGACTCTTGTTGTTGCAGGGTAAACCATATGGGGGGGCAGGAATCAAACAAAAAAAGGATGAATTTTCCATCAGCAGAAGGAGCTGGTTCCCCCAGTTCAGCCAGCAGTCTTACTAAGGCCTGTATCCAGTGGAATTAAGAACATGTGGCCCAGAGTGAGAGGAAGTGGGACCAACCATCCTGGTTGCAGCTGGTACACAGACAAAACTAAACAGACTATGAAACTGCATCTTGGGAGATAGGAGTTCTGCTGTGTATTTTAGCAATAAAGTCTGTCAAATTTTGGTGCCTCATCAACATAAATGTCCCTAACTAAGTAGGAAAGATTTGAATAAAACAGGTAAAGAAAAGGATGCATAAAAATGTTTTATTTTAAAGGAATCTAGACAAAAATGTTGTTGGTTGGTTTTTTGGTGGTTTGTTTTTTTTTTTCTTTTTGGTTGTATGGCTTATAAATGCTATTGGATTAAACTGAGGTCCTAGAACAGAGTTTACCAGATAGATAAACAAAAGTAACCCTAAAAGGTAGCACATCATGGAAGTAAATGGTGCTCCACATCTCTTGGAGTACTCTTGGTTTTGTGCTTCAACCTAAGAATTTCCAGAAACCCAATGATACAGTCCGTGTTTTCAGCCTGAGGGAAGAATGAGCCCTTCCGTTGAGTTCTTTTACCCTACAGATACTATGGGAGACTTTTGTATCATGATTAAGTCAAAATAGTGGGATTTTTTCAGAAATTAGATATGTTAGTAAAATCCATGAAGAATAACTTTTAAAAAAGATGTCAGTGATGACCTAAAAATAGGCTATTTTTCTCTTAGATCAAACTTTTTATCTTTAAGCCAGTGCTATTCTGAGGGAACTTACATTTCTCAAATAGGATGCAGCTGAAGGAGAACATTTGGAAGACACAGAAATCAAAGTTCAATTAGTTACAACTGACTCTCCAGGCAAATGTGAAAAAAAAAAATCACTCTGTGTAGGACAGCACACTATTGCAGTTCACAGTCTAAAAATAGGTCCTGTAAGAAAAGCTGCTTTAAAACTCAGGGTGAAAATTGTCAGAATCTGCGTTAAAGTATTTCATAATACCTAAAGAAGCTTGGGCTGATTTTGTTGTTTCACTGTGTATACTCTTTTCCTTTACACCTTCAGGTAGTTCTTTAAAAAGAAGGGCATGTTCTTGTATATGTTGTCTACTAAATTGTCACCTTTTTTGCTTCAAGGTCGTATGTTTCAGATACATATAAATGAGAAAACCCTGTAATCACATTCTCAGAACTAAGCTGATAGGATATAATATGTCAGTATTCTTGGTCAGCTCATAGCCTAGAAAAATAATTTAAAATTATCTCTAAGGCAAATGATGTTATTATTTAGGAAAAATAAAACATGTTGTTTCAATTTTTTGTTGGTTTTGTTTTAATGAAATCTACTATATTTATTCTACTTTCAACAATTTTTTCATCATCTGGCTAAATGAAATTCCTGAGATTATGCACAGTACACAAGTAATATATTTGCCTTATCAGAGCTATTACAGATCTTGTAGTAGGTAAATTTACAGCTTAGATTTACTAAACAAGAAATAAGTAAACAAAGAATGTAGTTTTCATATGGTAATACAATTGTCATAGGTACTTTTTGTGGCCAATTATGTTATTTCCTGGGATTACATATTTGGCAGAAAATACATCAGTCTAAAGCCAAAATCTGTCAGGGTCTGTAATTGCTTTTCTGTGATATCACTGACTTTAAAATTCATACTTCTTGTTTCTGTCAGTTTCCTGATGGACACAAACAAGCAGGAGCATCAGCTGGGTATTTAGACTCTGGTTGAAGAAGATGTGGCCCAGTGTTTGGACAAAAATATAGACAGATTTAAAATCTTTTCATCCCCCATTGCAGCTGCAAATGGTTCTAATTTCATACATATATACAAAATAGTGGACAGATATTTTGTACTTTTAGAAAAACAGTCCTATTTCGGAGAATCTACAGAAAACAAAATACCCACATATTACAGTATCCTGTATACTCAGACTTTGTAGGAGCAGACATTTAAGTATTTTATTTTTTTTTTTATTTAGTTATGAAAGAATACCAAGATCCTAATAGCAGAAATACCTTTTATCCTCTCATGTAATGAATACTAAATGTTGATAGCTATTTTGAATTAGTCCACACATACACATATACAACTATACCTTTCTCCTAGATATGATATATGCCTGTATGAGATCATAATTTATGAGGAAAAAATGCTTCAACTTTTACTCAAAATATATTTTATTTCACTGCATTCATTAGTTCTGTTTCTTGCTCCACAGTTCAGAACAAATGTGCCTTACGAATAATCTGGTTTAGATAGTTTATGCTTCACTTTAAAATAAATACTTAAAAAAAATAAACTTTATTTCTTAACTTAAACTGTTTTGTGTGTTGTAATTCCAAGATGGTCTCTTAACACAGCTAGGTAGAAGAATTAGCACTGAATATACCAAAAGACAACTACTTCAAAACGTCAGTCTCTACTGGTACAGTACAAGAAAGAAGTAAGTCACATCGGA
>NW_009931371.1:59105-82423 GCF_000696875.1 Nestor notabilis | reverse complement strand
GGGGGGAGGGATGGATAAAGCGCCTCAATACTAAAACCAGCGATAAGTCAACGTTTTAGAAACGAATTCTTAAAGGACTCAAATATTATGCCATAATCTGAATGAAATTGATGCCCCACTGTGATGGTCAAGAGCCCCTTTTTGTGTTTGTTCAAAACAGATCAACAGATAGAAGGAACTGGCAGCTCGTTACCGCTTGAGCTAACAGGGGCCGGGAGCAGAGCAGGGATTGAGCTCCACGAGGGTGGGCGATGTTTTCCTGTATTGTCTGCCCTGAGGCCGCAGACATCAATTGCCAGGGCAACAAAATGCCCAGAGACAGTAGCACAGACACTGCTGCACCCGCCAGTTAACTGCGTGTGGGATTTACCTGATGCCTCTGCCACCACCTGGAACCTTCCAGAACAGCTCACATCACATGGGTAAACGTGCAAATTATCCTCGCCTGTGGGAGGGGTCCAAGAGCTCCGACTCGATAAAAAGGTAGGTGGCCCGCAACTGCAGGGGGTGGATTTTCTTCACTTTGGATGTCAGTGGGTTGCAAGGATGACACCTGAATGGATTTCTACTCACTGACTGAACGGGCGTCGCTGGATCCACAAGGTAGGATGCTGTTTTTCTGTTTTCTTTCTCCTTGTAGTGCTCCTGTAAGAAGAAAAACTTGTCAAAACTTTTGTTCCTTCTGACACAGTTTAGAGAAGGTTTGCAATAAAATGGTTTTGTTTTTCAGCCTTTGGGAGGCGTATGGTTACCCCCGTTAACCGTGCAGAGTGTGGTAAAGCAGCAGCTCCCTCTGGACGCCCGGGTGGGGTGGGATACCATCCTTAGCAGTGTTTAAAGCCAGGCTGGACGCGCTTTAAGCAACCTGGTCTAGCGGAAGGTGTCCTTGCCCATGCAGGGGGTTGCAACTATATGAACTTTAATATCCCTTCCATCCCTAACCGTTCTGTGATTCTATAATATGTTGCTATTAAATTATTACAAACGGAAAAGTTAAATTACAAGTAGGGACTTTTTGTTAGTGACATGTATATATGAAGGTATATATGCAAGTGAATAGCTTTATGTGAGACTCATAAAATTGTCGTCCCTGACTGGATGGTACCTAAGAGGAATAACAAGGGGAAAGGACACAACCGCTCACCACCTGCCGACCGATACCCAGCCCGACCCGAGCAGTGATCTGGGCCTTCCAGGTAACTCCCCCCAGTTTCTATGCGGGGCACGACGTGCTGTGTTATGGAACAGCGCTTTGGCCAGTTTGGGTCAGGTGTCCTGTCTCTGCTTCCTCCCGGCTTCCCCTCCTCCCTGGCCGAGCATGAGACTGAGAAAGTCCTGGGTCAGAGTAAACATTATTTAGCAACAACTAAAAACATCGGTGTTATCAGCGTTGTTCCCAGGCTGAAAGTCAAAACCACAGCACTGCCCCAGCTACTAAGAAGGAGAAAAAATGACTGCTATAGCTGAACCCAGGACACACACAATTGATAGGACAGTTAATTTCTAGACATTTGAATTTTATCAAAATTCTTGTTGTATGCCTTTACTGTTAGACTGATAAAAACATTTTATAAAAATATATGGAGGATGTATTTACATTTGTCATGGGATGAAAGGAAAAGCTGTTTCTTGGAAAGCTGAAAACTCTCATACTGAATGTTAAAGAGGCTAAATGAAAAATGGAGTTCCAGAGCACAGAGGCAGAGCAAGAAATGCATATTCATAATGACTGCTGCTGCTGTTTGTTCAAAAGCCAGAGCTTCCTTGGGACTTCCAGTTTCACTCTCTCATAATCATGAAATTACTAGTAAAAAGAACCCTGAGGTATTTGGGTTAACAACATAAAATGCAACGGAATGATATGAACTCCACAAAGAGAAATTGTGTCTCATTAATTTACAGTAATTTATTGCACGTGTTATGGGTAAAGCCACTGAAAGTGAAAGGTAGAAAATTCCCACCTGATGAAACACTTCATTTACAAAATGCCTAGCTAAACTGTGGATCTCCTTGTAACTGAAAGCTGTTAAAGCCAAAAACTTTAGGCTTTAACAAAAGGCTTAAAAATGGGTTTTGTACTTACGAAAATGGTTTCTGGTCATAACATTCACAGTGGATTCTGACACCTCTTCCACAAAGGTTTAAATACCTCTCTGTTAAAAAGTAGGAGGAAAAATAACGTGGACATAATAAACACAATAGTGCAAAATTACTACTTTTTTGTTGCAAGTATTCTTGATATTTTACTGTAATTTATAATACCTCTAAATGTAGTAGTTGTTAAATCTGGAAGAGAATTGTAGGCAAGAATGGGCAGAAAATTTATGAAACATATAATTCTGAGGCTAATCACAGTTGTAATCAACATGTAGGGAGTGATGTTAACCATGATGGATGCCTCAATGGCTGAGAGGATGGATTTCATTGACAGCAGATATCTCCACAATTTGAAAGCACTAGAAAGAAAACAAGGTCCTGAAGTTCGAGTACTTAAATTCGTACCAGCAAAATCTTGACTTAGTTTGGATTTGGGTTTCCTCACCAAATGCTGCGTATTTTAACTTCAGCAACATGTGAAGTGTATCTGGGACTGTCTTCTTACTTAACTTTGAACAAAAAGAGACCTCGGAATTGTCTATGGTACCAGCATTTTTAGCTCTAGTTTTCTCATTAATCCACTACATTTGATAACATTACAATATGGAATAACTTAGACATGCCATTTTCCCCTAATGGAAATCTTGTATTTTGGATATAGCAGATGACTTAAAAATAGGTTTTGAGGTTTGGTCTAACTTGGATTCTCAGAACTTAATTGGACTACTTCCTATTTCCATGGTCAACTCTGACTATAAATTATGGGTGTTTAATTGTGAATGGAAAACAAACATTGCAGTGAACACTGTCCTTTTACCAGGGGTGCTTAATTCTGTATTGTTCCTCAGTCTTGAAAAAAGATTTGGGCTAGAGAGAAACAACAGGTACTCTGTAAATATACGTGGTTAATTTGCAATTTGGAGGTTTGCGTTTTCTTGCTAGGAAAACAGGAGGTGGATTGCAGGAAATGTTTATGTACTCATCAGCGAAAATCGGGTAGTCCTGGTTTTCTGTCTATTATCAAAACCAGGATCTAGCACTTTCAGGGCAGCAGTGATAGGTGGTTTCCTGCAAGGGAAACAAAGCCCACAGGGTGGTGGTGGGGCTGGCAACAAGGACGCAGTCCCACAGTGACAGAAAAGCAGGTTTGGTGGTGGTAACCAGGGTCAGCCAAGGGTCTGGTGTTGGCCAGACAGTCTGTGATGATGAAGTCTGAAGGTCAAGTCAACAAGACAAGGCCAGGATCAGTGAAGCATGAAGCCTGGCACAGGCATACATGTGCTGTGGTTAAGGCAAGAACCAAGACAAAGCAAGAGGGTCTTAACCAGGCTTCTTGCAGCTTTTTCTGGCAACTAGTTCTATTCACACCAGCTGGATTCAACTCTACACATCAGAGCCTGCCTTGTGTGCAGGCAGCCACACCCCTGTAGCAAGGCTACAGAATTTAGTGGTGCAATGATTGTACTGGCCTCTTGTTTCTGTTCCAAACTAAACTCACTACTATTTCTTTCTTAAAAATGTATTTAAAGAAGGCCATACTGTATGTAAAGTTCTTCTTTCTAGAGGTCATGTAAACTTTATGAACATGTTTGTGTGTTAGCTGGGTGGTGGCTAACTTTTCTCTGTTAATGACCAAAGGTAGAGTTATTACGAATTGTTATGTATCAGTCTGAATCCAACTTCTGCATGCTGGAACACAGATAATGATTGGAAAGGGCACACTGAACTTCTTAAATTGCCACATGAAAAATATTAATAGTAATGGAAAATAGTAATAGTAATGGAGAAGGGTAGCTACTTAATATCATTTTAGGCTTTCAGTTGGTCAGTAAGAGGCTTATCTAGAGCAGACTTCTGCTAAAACGAGCTGATAATTTGTATTCATTAAAACTTAAGAGCATCATCCTTTCTAAGTGTTTCTTCTAGTTACCTCGAACCAAATAGTAATCAGTAATGCACTGGTTCATTATACTAAGTGGCTGTCAGGTATTAATGTGACTGTTTCCTGAACCTAACATGCCTCTTCTTCAGGCCATAGGCTTCAGTTACTAAGCTGCGGATCCATGTCTTTCATCACATCTATCTGCTGCTTCGTGCTAAACTACCATTACCTTAAAAGATTTTGTTGGAAAGACTAGTTATTAATAATGATTAGATTTAGAGTTTGCAGTGTTTTTTTGTGGGTTTTTTTTTTGTCTGCCTGTTCATCATATTGTCATATGTTGATGCTTTTATGAATAAGAAAATACACTGTTGGAAAAGTCTATAAGCATTTTTAGAACTGCTGTGTCTTACTATGTTGGGTAACTGCTTTTTTGAATGGAATGCCAGGTAGGATATCTGATCCATCTGTTCATCTGTAATAGCATTCTAGCCTGTATTTGAGGACTGAACCTACCAAAACTTGTGATTTATCATCCATTTCTTGTCTGAAGTGGGACAGTCATGGACCTAAAGAGAGCTAAAGACAACATGATCCTTGTACAGTAAACAGTTGAACAATGCTGGTAAGGTATAGGTTGGAGTGCTTGTGTTCATTCAGTTCAGATTTTTAGACAGGTGGGCTTGTAGTGCCCAGGATGGCTTGTTGGCTCCCAAGGTTAGGAAGCATTTCACATTAATTTGTATTATTGCATTTCTTGTTTGGATTTTTTTTCCCCAGTTTCCTGAATTCTGTTTTCTCATTAACAGTTTGTAAAATGCACCTTGATGTGTGGCATAGTCCTTCTCACATTTTCTGCCAATACTTGTTTCTGTTGTCTGACTATGCTAAGTCAGTGATTTTTCTTTTCTCTCTCCTTTTTTTTTTTTTTTTTTTTTTAGCCTGATGCTCCAGATAGCAAATATGTCAAAATGGTTTGTTTGGATTTCAAGGTTCCATTTTCAGCTCTTGTTTACCTTGCCACATATTCACAGCTTCCTCCCACTTCAGCTGCTAAAATTTCAGTGCATATCCTGGAAATATCATCCTGGGTCTTCTTGACCCCAATCCAGTATCAAAAAAACCTTTTCTTAGTTTCAGTCAGCTCTGTTAGTACATAATTTTTTCTACTAATTTTGGCTGCTTCTGTGTTTTTTCCTCTTTCATCTCCCCCACCACCTGGGAGTGGAAGGAGAAATGAATCTTTACCATGGAATGTCTCAAAAACTGCAGGCTTTGGAAATAACAATTTTAAAGCTTCATCTTAAGTTCAAGTATTTTGAGGTATTCAGGTTCCTTTGTTAATGACCCTAATCCTTGAATGCTAGCATAAAGAGTTGTCAAGCTCAAGTATCTCGCCTACTTAAAATCACTGTGTTAAATCAGCGTGCTGATAGTTCCAGGACACTAAGTAAAGAAGTTTCAAGTGACCCTTCACTATTTCAATAGAATCATGAAGTATGTGGAAGATGCAGTAGGGAGGTCTAGGAGTTAATATCTTGTGTCCAGAATAAGTTTGAGTGGGGTGAAATTTCCAAAGATAACTGACTGATCTTTAAACAGATTGCTTTTCACATCTACAGAGCAGGTTAGGAGGAAATCAGTTTAGTGATACAGATAAATCAAGTGGTACAGATCAACTTGGAAAGATTGTGAAGCCATGCAAAAAAACCCAAAAAACAAGCAACCCTCTCCCCCACGCCAAACAGCCAGCCTTATTCAAATGAAGTAGAATGTCTTCTTGGGTTCTGATAATGTTAAACACTGAAGTTTAGTTTATGGTGTGGTAATACATACTTCAAAAGTAACTTTACTTTTAGAACCTGGTGTTAGGACTTGTCAGGTGGAGCTGATTTCATTGTGAAGGCCTTAATACTTACAAAATACTGTGCTGAGTAGATAAATTAGAGAAGGGAATGATGTGTTAAAAATCTTCTTTACAACAGAAAACATAGAGGGTCTACTTGGAGAGAAAGGATTTCCTCATGATGAGGAAAGAACGAGACCTCCATTCTTCAGTACATGAGGATAGAACCACTATGGTGGTAGGAGAGTTAATTATACTAAATGCAGTTGTAAGATGTGACTTCTTTGTGTGCATCTAAATGAATTTGTTTATGGCATGTGAATTTTAATTGGGGATGATAAAATTTAGTTGTTTATGGAATTTTGGAGTCTTTCAGTAGTGCTTAATTTAAGCACATCTGTCAAATGGAGATGTGTATTTATGATTATGCACATTAGTTTTTGAAAGAAGCCTATGTGATCAGCATACCTATACCAAGCAAGAGACGGGGTGGGGTGGGGTGTGTGTCTGTGTGTGGGGAAAGCTTTACGTTCACTAGCATTCAAAGACAGAAAATTACTTTATCCTGCAATACTTTAGATGTTAAGGTAAAAAGGTTGACATGATGAATAGTATGCATGCAAGCATTGTAAACTCTACTTTGTAACAGTTGTAAACAGTCTATTAATCTCTTCTGTTAAATGCAGGGATATCAGAAATGTAAAACTGGGCTGCTACAGGCTTACTAGCCATCTGGTATCTAAGGTTGTTCCTAGTGCTGTGGTGGGTTCACCCTGGCCAGGACTGAAGCCCCAACCCAGCTGCTCACTCACCTGCCATCCTGATGATGGGGAAAGCAAGAAAACTTCTGGGTCAAGGTAAAGGAAAGTGAAGTAAAGCAGCATGTGCAAAGAAAGTAAAAAAAAAAAAAAGTTAATTCACTACTCATATGAAGGCAGACATTCAGCCATTTCCAGGGAAATGGGTCTTCGCCGTGCCTATCTGTTACTTGGAAAGGCAAATGTTTTAGTCATGAACTTGTGCCTTTGTCCTCCTCTCCCTGAACTTTTATCCTCTTTTTCTGTTTTTGTCTCCTCCCAACTTCTTGAACACTCCCAACCTACTTGCTGAGAGGAGCAGAGTTGGGGGGGAAGAAGGAGGCCTTGAGGCAATGCTGGCACTGCTCTGCAATTACTAAATCACTAGTGTGTCATCAACACTTCTGGTCACAAATTTGAACCACAGCACCATGCAGGCTGCTGCGAAGAAAATCAACTCCATCCTGACCTTGAAATGCTGACTTGTCTTCTTGGTTTGATTTTGGAACTGCTACTCAGCTCTTTCTGATTGTCTACTGTGGGACTGCACCTTTTGTTAGTAAGGCTAATGCCTGTTCGGTTTGTTTGTTTGTTTGGTTGGGTTTTTTTGCCTTGCTGTCACAAGTTTGATATTGGCTTCCAGCTTATCTTAGTCTTGCCACTTCCTGAAATTGAGAACCATGAGCCATATTTCCAGAATGTATTACGGCAATAAAGGCATGTATAATATCTCAGACTTCCTCAAACAAATTTTGTCTTTCCTGTTATATAGATAGGGTTTATTCTTAATTTTCTAGAAGTACTAGTATATTTTCCCACAAAAACTATTCCATTTTTAAGAAGTTGAAATTCCAGACCTGTGATTGGTCTGATAGCCCTGTGTTTAAAGTAAGATTTCATTCCAGGGTACTTACCAAGCTCCAGTATGACCATCTGTTTGTCTTATTTCATTCTGACATCCTCCACTTGCTTTCCTTTTTCTCTGCACAACAAATATTTCAGAAGCCTGTATCTTCCCATAAGTATATAGAGCCCTCACCAGATTTAGGCCTCTTAAATAATAAAACAAGTTGTTACTGTGAAGGAAAACAAAACTCACCTAAATTGTGTGCCTTGTAAATCAGAAGTGAAGGGCTACTGGTAGGATTTACTTGCTTCTAACCACAGCTATAAGAGTTTATGCCCTGAAATCTGAGAATCCATTGTCCTCATGCTATTCAGTAATAAAAAAATCTGAAAAAATATGTTCATCAATGAAAAGATTTATAAAATTAAGTGCAACTTTATGCATATACAATGGCAATATCGTAAAGAGCAATTCAGTTGTGATTTTTATTAGTCCTTGCACTTCCCAAAACTTCAGATACAGCAGTCTTACATAATTTGTCACCACAGGAGAGGAACAACATGAAGCTGGTGGGAAATGCCCAGATTTTCTTAGGGAATACAGTAGCTTGGTCATAGGCAATAGATTAAGACAGTAAAGGACAACTGCTGGCATGCTGTAATTGTAATGTATGATAAAAGACATTAAAGTTTTACTCAATTTCAGTGCAATTCTTATAGTGAATTTATTTGAAGCAAGGGGAAGGAAGACTAGTGGAGAGGTGGATTTGGATTTGGTGCGCTTCAAGCTGTCTAGGACTTGAGCTTGGACTTCAGATACGCGATACGAAACAGGAATAATCTGGTTTGCAAGACTTGAATAACATGCAGTGGCTTTAGATGAGGCAGTTAAACCGTAAATACCTGTTACTTACTGATATAATCACAGGATAAGTGCCTACAGAGCAGTATGAAAGTTTAACAAGAAGTTTTATTCACTGTCTGTAGTCAGAAATTTAATTTCAGATCTCTGATTACACCTTAAACCAAATAGAATAATGATGTGTTACCACTTTTTATGTAGGCATCTTGAGATACTACTTAGTTCCATGTATGGCCAGGTAACTACTGAGATATTGTTGTTTGGTTTTGAAAAGGTATATATATTGAATTTTTTACATTATCAAATGTAAAATTCCCATAACTTTAGGTTCTCTTGGAATGCTATGTATTACAAATAAATGCATGATAAAATGAATTAATGGGGATGCTTTTGCACGAAGACATTCTGGTCTTTAAACAAATCATGGCAAATACCCGATGTTATCGCTGGTGTGAGACAAAAATGGAGATCTTTTTCAAACATGTGAACTATAGTATCAGCATTTATATCCCCCAGGTAAGCATGAGAGAATGACACGGTTCTATTGTTGCTTCCGTGTTTCTTCGGAGAATGGAGGTGGGGAGGATGGGGAACACAACAAACTTTGGTACTGCCCAAAGCTGTATGTTCTGCTATGTCTGCAATTTGATCTATTTGAGTTCCAGCAGAAAAATCATGGAGATGTATATTGCCACATTTTATTTTTGCCACAAAACTGCTGACGCTACTGCAACTGCCTGGTACTGTCCTACACCCTGAAATCTGCAGCAAGCTTCGAGAAAAATGAGGTGTGGAGTTATTTCTGTATCCTCAGGTCACATTCTTCTACCACCACTTGTCTGTCACATGAAGTTTGAGATACTTGTTTGAAAATAATTACTATAGAATTTTGCCTCCCTTCCCCTATTTCAGGTATAGACATTCCAGATACTGGTATGCTTTGGTTTTGTATTTGAATCCAATGGTTGCTATTCTTTGTGTTAGCCTGTTGTAAGCTCAGCTCATTGGCTGTTTGATAAACTTTGCTACTCAAGTCTCTGGAGCAATGTCTGTGAGGTGAGCCAGCATAATTTAGATCTATGTTATTTTGGTTTTTTCCTGATCAAGACTCAGATAATGCTTGGAAGATTTCTGGAAGTTTTCTACTAATAAATGCTACATTTTTAGTTAAAACTATTACTTCATGATTGTGTAGTGAAAATACCAGTTCCCAATGATTATCGTTCTTTCTTCTAGCTGCAGAACCTGATCTTTTCTAGGAATTAGTGACCTCATCTCAATTCTAGTACTTCTGCTCATGAAAATGTTCACTTCTGGTAGCAAGGAAAGTGAAGTTAATTTGCAATAGTAATGGTTTCATTTGTTGATTTATAGAAGTGTTGCAGTAGGATTATGCCTGTTAGGTTTTTAATTTTTATAGTGAGTACATGTACACTTGCCTGAGGGCAATGTCTTACCTGCTTTATCTTTTTGGCAATGTGTTTGCTTAAAGCTTTTTGTTTATTTTGTTGTCCACTCAAGAGCCAGACTCTTGGTCTGCTGACATGGTTGAAGGGCTTTACACAAGGTGAGAAACTCTCATGTATAGAAACCCTGTTACTGCAGATAAATGTATTGCTAATACACAAATGGGATTCAGAAGAGGGACTTAAACAACTCTGCAACCCTTTCAAACTTCTTAAGCCTGCTTTCAATTATTTAAGAGTTTCTCCAGTTAAAGAAAAATCCTTAATTTAAACTGTTTCTTGTTTTTCTACCGTATTGTCCCCAAATAAGCCTTAATTAGATTGGGTTCATTCCAGTTTACTTTAGGCATCTAACCAAAGTGGATTATATGAGAACATACTTGACTGAAGCTCCCTTTGTGCTCAGTAGTGACAGGCACCTGATTCATCATCTCTTTATCAACTGTAAAGGAAATGGAGAGTAACTCCTGAGTTAGAGAACTTCATTTAGTGACTGAGGTTAAATTTGGGCCATAAGTGCCAATGGTGGAGGTATGCGAGACCTCACTTTTTCTATTTATTTGTTTTACAAAACAGAAAAGTACAATAGAAGCAGACCTGTAGAGTGAAACAGTTGAGGATGCCTGAATTCACTGAGAGTATTTTATCTGGGAGTCTTGCCTGGTCCTCTACTAAGACACGCATTAGCAGTTAAGAGTATTCTGGAGGCCATCTTTCAGATTTCCTTGTGTTGAAGGCAATCCAATTTGCACATTTGTAGTGAACTTCTACGTTACTAACTACTGCAGTGCAAATAGACTAAAGCTCCCTTTATTGTGATATATTACAGTTCTAGGACTTCACATAGTGTCTGCTGAAATCAAGTTCACAGCAGGTGCCTGTCTTAGGCACATGCACAGATAACTAAGTGAAGGGCAGAGCTAATGAGTCTACATTACATTACATGATGCTTTTGCATGACTTAAATTTTACTTCCACAGGGAAGAAAGCTGCTTTGAACACATCAGAGATACCATCTAGGGCACATGGTATGGCATTGAAATGCAAGGCAAACTTCAGTAAAAAAACCAAAACAAAACCCTCCCCAAAATCCACCAGCACCCCAACTCCCCCACCCACTCCCCCCAAAAAAAACCCCAAACCCCCAAAAACTAAAAATCAAACAAAACAAAAAAATCCAAACAAACAAAAAAAAAAACCCCACAAAAAACCAAAAACCCACGCAAAAAAAACCCAAAACAAACAACACCCCTCTCCAAAAAGCCTGCTAAAATAACCCCACATCCTGCACATTACATCTTTATTGTAGGCATTATCCAGAGAAGATGTTACGATGCTGATCTAAGTGCAGGAAGTAGGGATGATCAAGAGATCTACTTCAGAAGTTTAGCAGTGATTCAAGTTTAAAGAGTAAGGTATGTAGCTTTAAATGGGTAAGAAAGTCTGTCAGAAGGATTCCAGGGCAGCTTTTTAGAAACATACAGCAAATAGAAGAAAAGTGTCAGAAAAAAGGCTGAAAATGAAAGGGCAACTTGAGATAGAAGTGAATCAGACCTTCTGTGCTTGAGGTTGTAGTGTGAAACATCTGTAAGCTCTTAGTTTATAATTGCCCCAAGCTTCTCCAGAACTGTAACATTTTTGATCACATGGAGGTGTACTGACAAGTCTGTACTACAGATACATTATAAACATGGCTCAGATAAAATAAATATCGTACTTCAAATCATCTGTATTGTATCAAGTCAAGCTTATTTGGTCTTAAGTTTATTGTACAAATAAAGCTTCGTGTTGCCAGTACATTTTTGGAGTTGTTGAACAGGTTAATTCAGTATGAAAAAACAAGCTGACAAGAAAACACCTCGAGTTGGAGCAGGCAGCTTCTTGTAGTTGCTAGTAATTAGGCTTTGTTGTCTGAGCCACCTTCTTATTTGACTTTGCAAATTTTCGTTTGAACACACAACTGTTACAAAGCATATGGCCTGCCATATGAATCCCGTGTGCTGGATGATAGCTGGCAGTTACCTGTGCAGAACTCAGAAGATGACATTACAGAATGTTTTAGACTGTATAGCTAGTTTCAGTAGGCATCCCTGGAATTTTAAAGGTCAACAGTAGTACATTTGCTAAAATGTACTATTAAAATAGTACATTTTAATACTTCCAGTCCTCCATTGTCTTTTAACTTAAACTGGTTTTGTACACAATTTGGGATTTAATAGAGAATTATTGGTACTATGAAAATATGTATAATATTGACCATTATTGCAACATTCAGCTTGATTTGAATAGTACCACTTTATAAATACTACTTTTTTGTATTGTAAGGCAGATGGTTTTGGACAGGCTGCAAATCAATTTAAGCAGCTTAAATCTAGGAAATTACAGGTCTTCACAGTAATCGTTTGGGAAACTGTTCTAATCAAGAAATTTTATGAGTTTACCACACACTTCACAATGCATGCTTTCCTTGACAACAGTAAACTAAGAATAAAATACTTTGTCTTGAGAAGCTTCTGCATTTCTTGAAATTTAGTTTGAAGGTGTCTTCTCCTAAATCCAGCAGAAAGCAGGCCTCTCTTTAATTTATTACTTTGGTTAACTGAATGCACTTTCATCCCGTTGAGAGCCTGAAATTGTTAAAATTCTTGTCCATCTAAAAGGCTCTTAACACTTTCAGGCTTGAAGTTTGTGGAGGGGAAGAGGGGGGATGTTTGTGTGGTGTTTTGTGGTTTCTTTTTGCAGAGAACTCTGGCTTCTAAAACTAAAAAATCTCTTAAAATTTAAGAAGGAAGATCAAGAGGATTCCATGGAGTGTTAACAGTTTGAGTTTCTTCAAGCACAGACATCAGTGCCAGTCTCAAGCACATACAGAGCAGCAGAAAGTTGCATGGTGAAACATACTGACCGCAAACAAAAATTGATTTTTTGGGAAAGGGAATCGCGAGTTTCATCATATTTAAAGCCAGAAAAGATCCACTGAACCTTTATGTTAAATATTTCCATGTTAACTCCGTAGGAGATGGTTTTGTTTTAGACACAGTGTAGTGCTGTGCAAAGATGCTAGTTTGGCTCTTAAGAAAAAAAAAAAAAAAATCCAACAGCAGTAGCGTGAAATCTCTGCTGTCATTTTGTAATTGACTATTTTATTGAGTATTTTGGCCTAAGCTGATTTTCAGTTTAGCACTCAGCCCATACTACAATAAATTCACATCTGCCTGCACAGATCAAGCATTATATTTTGTCAGACATCGTGGTACAAGGGACAAGCATTAGTATTGATGCGGAAAATGTTATTACTAACGTTTTTTCATGTTACATTAATTCAGTCTCGTTGGGAGCAGTAAGAATTCTAAGAGGTACTTTAAGTCTCTTAAGATTTGTGATACTTCAAAAGTAAGATATTTGCTTATATTTTGAGTAAATGAGAGTAGTATTTGAGTAATTATTCTAATTAAAGTAAATCCATGAGTGTTCTGCCTCCTCCACTTGAGGACAAGCTTCGAAACCAAAATCATAGTCACAATCACAACATATCCATAGAACAAAAGCACGTATATCCTGTCTTTCTTCGCATTTTTCTCTTTGACTCTGTGTTTTAGAAACCGCAATCAAAGCAACTCAAAACCAAAACTATTTACTAGCAAAAATGATTTTGCCAATGAGTCTTTCATTAAATAAGCTATTAACCAAGCATCCTTCCATTATCCTCCTCTTCTAGGAAAACATCAAAACCCTTCCATTCAAATTTGGAAATAAAGGATATCTGTAAAGAAATCCTTGCTGAAACTCCTTTCACCTGAATGCTGGAGAATGCTTAAAAATGTGTGCTACAGAATGCTTCTGATTACTATGGGACTTATGTTTTCTCTTCATCTGACAGGTTTTGTTGTTCAAAAATACTGACAAAGTTCTTTTGAGACATGCCTTAAATATTGCATATAAATGGAAAGTCTGTACTTTACAACTTCATGAGCTAACATTGCTCAGAGGATTTGCTAATCATCAGCTGAAGTAATTTGATAATCTGCGTTGCTGATACTGTAAACTAGGATTCATTATTCATGCTGGGAGTTAGATAGCTGGGACTTTTTACAAGTGCATGTGTTGGCAGGAGAAGGGGTAATGGCTTTAAACTGAAAGAGAGTAGATTTAGATTAGATACTAGGAAGAAATTCTTCACTACGAGGGTGGTGAGGCCCTGGCACAGGCTGCCCAGAGAAGCTGTGGATGCCCTATCCCTGGCAGTGTTCAAGGCCAAGTTGGACAGGGCTTTGATAAACCTAGTCTGCCCGTGGCAGGGGGTTTGGAACTGGATGATGTCTAAGGTCCCTTCCAATCCAAACCATTCTAAGATACTTTCTTTCCAACTATATATAGATCAGCCTGGTAGATATATCAGTTAAAACTTTACAGAAAGAAATAGTAAAATCATGGTTTTAATTAGTCAATATGTAATTCCCCCTTTTTATAAGGATTTTTTTTGGGGGGGTGGGGGGTGGGGCATCTTGCCAGGGATGTGGCATCCACAACTTCTCTGGGCAACCTGTGCCAGGGCCTCACCACACTCATAGTGAAGAATTTCTTCCTAGTATCTAATCTAAATCTACTCTCTTCCATTTTTAAGCCATTACCCTTTCTCCTACCAACCACAGCACATCATGCTCAGTATATAAACTGGGGGGAGTCACCCGGAAGGTGCAGATCGCTGCTTGGGTTGGGCTGGGTATCGGTCCGTGGGTGGTGAGCAATTGCCCTTATTATTGGTAGCATCAGTGGTGTGTATTATACCTTGGTTACTGGACTGCTGTTACCTCAGAGCAGCCCTGCAGAGAAGGACTTGGGCGTGTTGATAGATGAGAAACTGAACACAAGTTGGCAGTGTGCATTTGCAGCCCAGAAAGCTAGTCATATTCTGGGCTGCATCAAAAGGACTGTGACCAGCAGCTTGAAGCAGGTGATCCTGCCTCTCTGTTCTGCTCTTGTGAGACCCCACTTGGAGTACTGTGTGCAGTTCTCCTGTCCTGAACATAAGGAGGACATGCAGTTGTTGGAGCAAGTCTGGAGGAGGGCCACGAGGACGATCAGGGGGCTGGAGCACCTCCCATATGAAGACAGGCTGAGAAACTTGGGGCTGGTTCAGCCTGGAGAAGAGACAGGTGCATAGAGACCTCACAGCAGCCTTCCAGTATCTGAAGGGGGCCTACAAGGATGCTGGGGAGGGACTCTTCATCAGGGATTGTAGCAATAGAGGTGATGGGTTTAAACTTAAATGGGGGAGATTCAGGTTAGGTATAAGGAAGAAGTTTTTTACTGTGAGGTTGCCCAGAGAAGCATCAGCACTGTTCTCAGGCTAAAGGTGAAAACACACCGCTGCACCAGCTACTAGGAAGGAGAAAAATATCATACGGCTGAACCCAGGACACGCTAGCAGTGTTCGAGGCCAGGTTGGACAGAGCCTTGGGAATCATAGAATAATTGGGGTTGGAACTAGATCATCTTAAGGTCTTTTCCAACCGTAACCATTGTGTGATTGTGAACTTGCAAATTCTAAAATTTATAATCTTATAATAGCAAAAAATATGCACTTAATTGTAACTTTACAAAAATCTCAGGACAAGGACTATTCTTTAACAAAGATTTACATGTTGAAGTTATGAACACAGAAAAGTAGGGAAGGTGAGATGAATTCCCAGAGGCCAGGGCAGAAAAAGCATTTCTTCCATCAATACAAGCTGTGCAATGGCAAAACCCACAGCACTATGAAGGAACTCTGAAAGCAGTGAAAGGAGGGAGAGCATGCACCCTGGCTTGAGACATCTGAGGACCGTGGATAGGAGTAATCAAACCCTGTGTAACACTACATCTTAATCTTCAGTTTGTGTGGAACTGAAAAATGAAAGCATACCTTCGAGCGTTTTGGCTATACGTATGTTAGTAAATTAAATGATGTCAAGTCACGGGCAAGGATACAGGAATTAAAAAAAAATAGTGTGTATGTTAAATGTCAGAATGATCATGAGCACAGCTCTGGGACAGGACAATTAGCATTCTTCTAATCAGAGTGTGGGAGCCAGGCATGGGGCAGGCATCATTTCATACCAGTAGTTTTCTTGTGGACACTTGGATGCTAAAGCACTTTATAGCCACAGTAAGCCTGTGCCAGCTATGTCAGGCTAGAGAAAAGGCCCTGGAAGTGTTAAGTTTAATAATCTTGATACGTCCAGAGAGATCCTGTGAGAACAGGTACGGAGCTGGGAGGTGAGACAACGGAAAAACAAGGTACTGTGAGCTCCTTTCTCCTTCATGTCGATTGCTGCCTCTGCAGTCAAGTTTGCTCAGTTCTTTGTTGGTAACAAAAACTCCATGTTACCATTTTACCACTGCTTAGACACCTACAGCAAGAAACTTTAAAGTAGTAGAAATAGAAGAACAGATTAGTCTTATATTGCATAATATGTAGTGGTTATGGTCTTGATTATTTTATTTTCTTAAAATAAGTGGTGTCATAATGGTGCATGTAGTAGCAAGTATTACTGATGTTATATCTGTTGATAACTACTATTATCAGGGAATAAACTGATTCTAGCCCTCGTGTATATCTTCAGTTCATACAGTCTATTTTCTGGACTAATAAAAAGTACTGTTTGATTTGGATCAGGGTAAGGCATCTGTTTCAAGTTGGGTAGATTGTACCATAAACAATTTCTGCTGAATTTCACATGAGGAGTTACTGTTTTGTATCTAACGCTTGCATTATGCCTTGCAGGAGGGTATTGGATCACTGAGAAACACTGGATAGCAGTTATTGCCATAGATGGCACATTTTCTATGAAACTAATCCAAGTCCTGATTGAAGAGTTCTTGAGCCTCATTCTGTAAGTACTCTGCAGTTCGAACAGGTCCATAACACTGGGTGGGAGGGATAGTTGTTCTTTGTGGGGTTGCTTGATAGGAAAACAAAATAACAGATTTCAGATATTAAAACAGGAAATGTTAAACTAACTGTAACACTGCATGATGTTTTGTGTGTTACCATGACAAGATATATATCACAAATGAGACTTTATTCTAACTAAAATATTGAGGTGACTTTAATGGCACTTTACCATGCTTATTTAGTACATGACAGATGGGAAGGTGACCAGCGTATAACACTGTTACGTAAATAAAAGTCTAAGGAAAGGCTAAATTACAGTTTTGTTAGTTTAACTTCAGTTACGGGGAAAGAATAGGTATTATTTTGAAGATCTGATGGGTGGACACTTTGATAATTATATCTTCATAAAACAAAGGTATGACATTTTTTGAGAGGTTATTTTTCACTAATGCACACTTCTATCAATATAGAAAGAGGGGAAAAAGTATACTTACTAAAGAAGTGATTATTATAATGAGGCATTTGTCAGCATTTCCATGTCCAAAGCTTTAATGTGTAAGATGCACAGTTCTTGATATGCAAAACATAAAGGAGCTTTAGTAATGTTTTGAATAGGGCTCGTCTGTTGAGAAATAAGGATATAAATGAGTTATGAATGGATTTACTTTAGACTTGAAATAAGTTACCACTGAGACACACACACACACACAACCCTCAGAAAACAAATCACAGTATTATAAATTAAAATAGTGACAAATTTCTGGTTGTGCAACAAATACTAAATGTGACCGAAGTCCTTAGTTTTAAGTATGTATGGGAAATTCAGTATCACATTTAACCAACAGAAGACGTGATCCAGTGCCTGGAAATATATAGCTCTACAGGAAAAGCGAATCATGCTGCAGAAACATTTTAATAGAGTGTAAATGTTAAAAGTATTTATAACTGATACCCAAATAAGAACTGCACTATTTATGAAGCAAAATAGGTATCCTAAGCTACATACATTTTGAGGCCTAGCAGCTATTTAGCTTGTGATCAACCTTTCAACATATTAAACCCAAGAATATTCCAAAATTGTTTTTATACAGAAGTGGCAGGTGTGACACGTACATATCTTTAAAACTGTTCTAGAAAAAACTGACTGCTGTTGCGTTTATATCAAAGAACATCTGAGAACTTGAGGTGATCAAATACTTGGGAACATATGTATTATTACTTAATAATTCAAATTCATCATGAAGTCAGAAGGTGCTAGGAAACAGGAAGACTGATGCTTGTGTTCAGAACTACTTTGAAAAATATCGCTTCATGAAATTCTGCTTTATCTGATGGAATCTCATTAGATTTGAGTAGATAGCATTTAACAAATTACTCAACATGTCACAGGAAACTGAAATTCAGGATTATAATTCCTTCAGTAAAATAAGTGTCCTGGGTTCAGCTGTAGTAGTTGCTTTTCTCCTTTGTAGCTGGTGCAGTGCTGTGTCTGCTGGACTGTTCTTATCTCAACCCGTGGGTTTTGCATTCTTCTGATTCTCTCATCTCTCTGGGAGCTGTGGAGGGAAGAAAGGGGGAGAGTGAGCAAGTGGCTGCCTGGTTCTGAGTTAGCAACTGTTCTTAAACAGCTAAGTAATTTCTGCTTCAACTTCATTTTAGTGGCTAGTCTCTTAAAGTAATATGGACTAAATATAAGTATTTTGTCATTGACTGTTGCTAATACTGAATACAGCAGCTGAACTTTGATCAGTTCAGTGTTCTAGTCTGTATTCTTCCCAGAAGTAGCTAAACAAGATTTTAATTTGAAATGGATTGAAATAGATTAAAGTGGTTTATTAATTTATCAGACACATAATTAACTGGCAGGCAGTGACCTGTACACTGCAGATCAGTATCAGCAGTACAACAAATAAACAGCAATACTAGACACAAAATGCTAATTTATATTAGTCTGAACACCCCTCTGTAATTAACCCCCAGAAATTCCCTTCCTGCTCTCCCTGAGTTACATGCAAACTTCACACAAATGCTGAGTGTGTGATGTACACAGATGTGTACACACACACACGAGTTGCTCTGTCTGACCTTGGAAGGGGTTTGTGTCCACTGTGGAGACCATGCCCTGTTACCTGCTCTGTCTCCCGTCTGGTACAAATCTCCATGATTCTTCTTTTCAGGCTTGTGCTTTCTTAGTTTTAAAAATGTCGTTGCAATTCCATGGTTACTTTTTAATCCAACCAGTGGGCATCATCTTCAGCATGATCATTTTCGGTCAGATGCCTCCTTAGACAGTTCTGGGTGTCCCAACTTTACACACTGGCTCCATTGATAGTCCCATCGTAATAGTTGCAATTATCCAACTCCTTTCACCAAAGATGAGCCATGCAAGTATCTCCACAATAATTTTTTTAATGAAATTAAAAATATGACATTTTTGTAATTTTCAGGGCTCAGGTTTGCTTCCTAAGTCATATAGTGTAATTTCTCCATAATTTTTCAGGCTGAAGCAGTTATAGGCAAGATCTCTGCTGAAACTGGCCGTGTTACTACAGAGGTGTCAATAGCCCGCCGTTTCCTTCTGCATACAGATTTTTCAAGATACCTGGAATATCTGCAAGAGTACACTTGATCTTCCATTTGCTCCCATCATTTCATTCTCTGTACTAAGGTTTCGGACCATTTGGAAGGTAGTCATTAATGCATCATAAGGTCTTTGGAATCGTGGGTGCTTTTGGGCCTTTATAGCATGATCAAAAGAAAAACTTTCATGTTTAGCAATGGAGTTATTAAAAAAATAGACGTAGGAGATGGCTGGAATTATAGGGCAGGCAACCGTTAATTTCTGTTTTCGTTTTTAGATTAAAAGCAGAAAACCAGAAAGCATTTAGCAGATAAGGACAAATACTGGCAAGCTGAATAGGGTATTTGGTGTCGTCATCTTACATGAATAGTAAGTTCTGAGAAAATAAGTATTTCTATATATATGCAAAACTTCTGAAAATAATACTTGTATATTATACTGACTTCTGCTTGCCCGAATTATGTTTTCATGATTACAGTCTAACTCTGCACAGGGGAAGAAATATCAAGGAACAGGCAATTTCATTGCTCTATCTCAAAAGTCACAACTTTACTCAGAAATCCAACAGCATATTACCAGTTGTGTTAGAGGAAGAAGCTAATTCTGTGTCCTAGAGTAGATGTCCAAACCACTGCTCTGTAGAACAACACCGAGCTAAAAGTAAGTTCTAACGAGGACATTGGGAATTAAAAATAAAGCAAAGGGAACAAAAAAATGCAACATACTACAACTTTATAGAAAAAGTTAGTGATTTAAAGTAGTTCCTTTTTTTATATAGTTACATGAAAAATATCTTTCTGGTTTTTTACTTCATCATAGGACATCAGTTGTCAAAACAAATAGATGTTTTTTAAATAATTTTTTGAATATTCACTAATCCTAGAGCATACCTATATTTCAAGACAAACTATCTAATCACATAATGATAAGTTTAAATAGCATTCTTTACATACATGAGTTTGTACTGGTTTTGGCTGAGATAGAGTTAATTTTCTTCATAGTAGCTCATATGGTGCTATGTTTTGTATTGATGATCAAGACAATGTTCATAACGCAGGGATGTTTTAGTTATTCCGA
This sequence comes from Nestor notabilis, assembly GCF_000696875.1. Taxonomy (NCBI): domain Eukaryota; kingdom Metazoa; phylum Chordata; class Aves; order Psittaciformes; family Psittacidae; genus Nestor; species Nestor notabilis. The sequence continues at coordinate 62,092 of NW_009931371.1, read as the reverse complement.
AGAAGTGCTTACACAGAGTCAAGGCCAATATAGAAGAAATTAAACTCATATTTTTCATTTTCTGTGAAAAATATTTTCTTCACAGTCAGCTAGCTTCCTATTTACAGAAAGAAAAAAAAAGCCTCGTACAATCATAAAAATATTGGAAATATTTGAACAAGTCTTACCTGAAGATTTAACTTTTAATGGTGGCATGTCTGTGATATTTTTTGAAGGAGCAGCTGAAGTGAAAGAATTCAATTACATCTCTTTGAACAGTCTGTTATACTTCTCAATGTTCCTATAATAATTTTGATAATTACTTTCGTTTTTTGGGAGTTCCTTTTTATGAGCTGCAACTGTGGTTTAAAAGTTATGCAAATTCATTAGAATTTTTTTCTTCGTTTAGAAAAGCTGTTAAATTATATTTGATTAGCTATCATAGAAGTGTGGACTAAGTATGTGATACATGGGTTTCTAAGGACACATTGTGTTATGTTTTATGTGATTGTCTCCTGGTTTGATTTTGCTAAAACTAAGAGGAAGCAGGAAAGGAACTTTAATTACATCGAGCTGCATGTATGCATGAGTTTTTGAAAGATGGATGTTAAATATACTCATCTATTTATCTGCAGTTTTGTTTATTACAGAATAATTTATTAGAGCATAAGGTATTGAAAAGTTCGAGAGCATAGTTAAAATCCTAGTTTTGAGTAATTCATAGCTGAAGATTTTCATGCTCCAACAGTATTCCCACCAATAGTCAAATGCTGTTGTATTCTCCCACTGCCATTGAAGGACAAGGACAACATTTACACTGTTGGAGTAGCTTAGGTTAGGATTCATACATGATGCCAAACTTCCGTGATTCATCCACGTCTAGTGCTCCCAAGCTATTACTCATGTCTCCTTACTTTTGATGGCTGTCATTTAGACTTTTAATCCTCTACTTCTAATCTTGTTGTCTAGTGTCCTTTTTTAATCAATGGCGAAGACTTCTCCAGGCAGTAAATCATACAAACCTTTTTCAGAAGTGTGCTTTATAAACAATTGATTTACCCTTTGAGAGACTCTCCCTCTCCCTCCCCCCTTAACTATAAAAAGTAATCTATGGTGTCTATTTTAAAACACTGACTTTTATGGCTGAAGTTACATGAGGCAAATCCTTCTTTACCACACATGTAGGCACAATTCAGGGGGATTTGCGGAACCTAAGAGGTATGTGTCAGCAGTGCATGCAAGAGTATAGAAATTTATGGCTGAGAATTACACAAAACAAACCAATTTTTCGTGAATATTGAGGGCAGAGGTAGTCAGCTTTAGGAGGATGATGAATAGCCTTGTAATGCTTTCTCTGTATACAGTTGATGAGCACGCAATTATTCATTACCTAGCAGGGTATGGTAAATGATTGGGAGCAGACAAACAGGCTAAGAATCAATATAGTCACTTGACAATCTCTGCTGTCCAGTGGTTGTCCATCATTAGGTAGGGAAGTGTTAACCTTAATTGCTCCTCCAAAATCACACAATTGTTGTTCATGAAACTGGGACTTAGATCATAGACAGATGAGCCTTATAAAACTGAGCTGTAAATTACAGCTTTATGGACAGTCAGGTTTGCATCTTTGAAAGGCCACTGGCTGACCTTGTAGGGCTTTCAATACAGAGCAACAGAAGTCACTCTCCTCATTGCCCAGGTACGACATTTTCACCTGTTGTTTGCAGAGGGTATTATTTACTTTGATATCCCTCTGCCTGAACTGGCACTACCTGAAGAATGGTGTGATTAGAAACGTATCTCTAGAAACATATTTCTACCTTCACTAGTCAGTGCAGGTCACTGGAAGACCATCATCAGAATAGATATACCTGGGATCTACATGGTGGTGCAGATAGTTGGCTTTCCCCTCCTGGCTGTTCTTTTCAGGCATTGCTCTATCTACAGCAGGTAGCACTGTTCTTCAGCAAGTTCAGCGTATGTCTCGGAGGTTAAGTAGAAATACAGTATTAGCCACAATTAGTTCCAACTGCATACAGAATAAATCAGATTTAATGGGGAACCTTACATACTCACTGACCACTTAAAATCATAATACTGTAAGATACATCTATTAGCAACAAAACATGAAGCAAGTAAAATCCCTAGCAAAAATAAAAATATTCGGAAAAATGGAGGACATCTTCTCCTCTACCCCCATATTTCTATATCTGCAGTTAAAGAGTAACAGAATCATTCCTGAAACATTTAACAGTGATTGAGAATTTTCAGTTGTATCACATGGAAGACAGCCTGTCTTAAAACACTTAAACCCTTCCTGAAATCATTCATTGAAGCTTCTACATGAAGAATGCTTGCAAGCTTAAGTTAGTGTATATTCTATGCATAAGAAGTTGTGTATTTGGCTGTGGTTAGTGCTGGTGTGGCCTCATTCTACAGTTCTAGGCCCCACAGTTTAAGAAGGATGTGAAACAGGGGAGGGCAACAAAGCTGTTGACAGGTCTGGAAAGAATGCCCTGTGAGGAGTAACTAAGGACTTTGGCTTGTCTAGCTTGGAGAAAAGGAGGCTGGGGGTGACCTCATTGCACTTCACAGCTGCCAGTAGAGAGCAAAAGGGGAGGGGAGTTCATTTCCCTGTATCCAGTAACAGGACACATGGGAGCAGTTCAAAGCTGCATCAGAGAAGGTTCAGACTTGACATAGGAGGCATTTCTTTACAGAGAGGGTGATTAAGCATTAGAACAGGCTTCCTAAAGAGGTGGTCAGTGCCCCAAGCCTGTCAGTGTTTGAGGCATTTGGGCAGTGCCCTTAACAATATACTTAAACATTAGGTCAGCTGTGAATTGGTCAGGCAGTTGGACTTGATAATTGTAGGCACCTGCAAACCTTCTTCCCACCTGTTGTATATATCTGCATATTCCTACTTCTATGTAGATGTATTTGCTAACTTTTTGCTTATGAGGTGAATTAAAAAAAAAATAAGAATCCTGATGTGTAGATCTGTAAGG
>NW_009931371.1:30475-59031 GCF_000696875.1 Nestor notabilis | reverse complement strand
GGGGGGGGGGGGGGGGGAAGGGAATCTTTTAAATAAAGAGGCAAAATTTCATTTTTCAGTCTAAAAGCTGAAGTAGTTCTGAGAGACAATTTAATAACTGATATTCATAAAAACATCTGGTTCTGATTCTGTTCTGATCCTTGTAGGTTTTACAAGTGTGCTCTGCTGCCTTTGCGTAATTATCTTGGTATATACGCACATAAATGAGAAGACAGCCAAACCCTTCCTTTGAATTTAATGTCTTTTCACTTGTAGCCATTTGATTATCATTTTCCTATGTCGTGGTTCAAGCCCAGCCGGCAACTTGGAACTACGCAGCCGCTCGCTCACTCCCCCACTCTTCCTTCCTCCCCCCGCTCCCGGAGGGATGGGGAGTTGAATCGGAGGAATGTAACTCCCACAGGTTGAGATTACAGCACTCCAGTAACTAAGGTATAATACAAACCAATACTGCTACCAATAATAATGATAAGAGGAATAACAAGGGGAGAGGACAGAACCGCTGACCGATACCCAGCCCGACCCAAGCAGCGATCTGGGCCTTCCAGGTAACTCCCCCCAGTTTATATACTGGGCATGACATGCTGTGGTATGGAATAACCCTTTGGCCAGTTTGAGTCAGGTGTCCTGCCTCTGCTTCCTTCCGGCTTCCCCTCCTCCCTGGCAGAGCATGAGACTGGAAAAGTCCTTGGTCAGGGTAAACATTACTGAGCAACAACTAAAAACATCGGTGTTATCAGCATTGTTCCCAGGCTGAAAGTCAAAAACACAGCACTGTACCAGCTACTAATAGCTGAACCCAGGACACCTTACCGTCTTTCTTCAGGCCTTTTTCATGTATCCTGAACACTCTTCCTGATCGTGAGATTAAACTGAAGTTAAACTAGTCCTAATTAACATCAATTTATTTACATTCATTTCAATCAGAATTAAATTATAATTGAAATCTGTTGCCAGGTTTTTGTTGTCTTACCAAGCTTACTGTCTTGTTTCAAATTGCCTATTAGCTTATTAATCAAACCATTTCTATCAAACAGCACAACAAATATGGTAAAATTATATTTCAGTGTAATTCAGCAAATTCTACATTTTAATATATCTATGATGTAATAATGTACTTGTTTATATATTTGTACTTAATGTACGTCTAAATTTTGAACCTGAGTTTTTTTTCTGTTTGCCTCTCTGAAGCACCAGATTGAAGTCCATACTATCCATATTAAAAGAACTGAAGTAAACCACAAAAAAGTTACAGTAACATCTGTGACAGAAATCTCAAACAGATTATCTGGAAATGTGTTTTGACTGCTTTATTTATGCAAATAGCTTTGTCAAGTCTCTTGTGAGTAAAGCTAGTCAGATTAAGATCTGTATTGTGTTGAAGGTTTGAATAATTGACTAAAGCTGATTCTTACAGCATAAGTTCATACAAGAACCAATCTTTCATAAAGACAACAAATTAAGCTGTCTTTGTAGTCTTCATATTTGAAATTTTGCCGAAGTTTTTTTAAAAAGTATGAAAATGTGACTGTTTGGTGACAGGTAACTGCAATAATGCATGAATATTAACACAGTTAAACTGTGTAGTATGGGGTTCACTACTGAAACTGCAGAAGTGTAACATTCAAGACAGTCTTGTGTATTTGTTTTATTTCTTGGGTACAGCTGAATGGTGAAAGTAAACTTAAATGACTGTAAAAATTTCTAATCAGTGGTTTCATGTTTTCCAATACTATCAGATTATGTCTGCTCCTATTTAATGAGTACTCAGCATGTATGAAAATAAGAGTACTTCCCTAGGTATCTGAATTAAGGATATAAGAGCCATATTCTGATACTCTATTAAAAAACCCTCAAAATTTAACTTATTTCTGTAGCCAAACATTTTAATGGAGAAGTGCCTTTCACAGGAAAATTTTGGAAAAACAGTTCTAAAAAGTTTATTGATTGGTATGCAGTAAAACACTAGTCATTATTGAACTGATGGGTCTTGCATACAAAGAAGTAGAATGAGTGGCACAGAGCCAAACAAGGTAAAATTTAGTCAGGAGAAATACACCTCAGGTACACATTTTAGAAATGGATTGGTTTTGTGGTATGAAGGACAGCAAGAGTTTCAATATTAGGCAAATTCTTATTTATTAAATACTGTAAAAATGTAGATGCTGGTTTTGCTGCATATTGGGAATAAATGTGAATAAATTGGAATAAGCTTACCTGTCATTTTTATATACAATAATATAAAAAAAAAAACAACCCACTTGAAGCAAATTAGCTGCAATAATATTCTTAAATATGTATTTAGGGTGAGGAAACACAAACTAAACAAAATTCACTCACTTTGATCTTAATGTCCATTAGTACGTAAGAAAATTTCTTGTAATAGGCCTAAACAACTTCTGCCTGACAGTTGATACCAACTTCAAGTGGGACTCAGGCAGTTAACATGGTTTCCATCATCAGTTACATATACTTACAGAGAAAAACTGGGCCACCGTAAAGTAAGAATGACTTAATCAAAATGCTCAATTCTCTATTAGCATAACAGTTACAGTTGTGGGAGATAAGACTGACATTATTTGAGGATATTTTGGACCTACTGAAGATGGCTGAAAACAAAAACATTCAACACTGTGATTGTTAGAATCAGGCAGAGAAGTATTTTGGAGAGGGCTGAAGAATTATTCATGTACAGAGAACAAGAAAGATTTGGCAACTTTTAACCTTTTAAATCTACATTATGTGCAGTCTAGCTTTGATGACTTTCTCTGTTTTTATTCTGTGCCCTACACTGAATTTTTTTCTGTCTTGTACTCTTTCAGTACTCAGCAGAGACTTTGTAACAGTCTTCCACAAGGTAAAGGAGGCCTACAAGAAATCTGGAGGGAGACTTTTCACAAGTGCAGGTAGTGACAAGACAAGGAGGAATGGCTTTAAACTGAAAGAGGGTAGATCTAGAGCAGACGTTGGGAAGAAATTCTTTACTCTGAGGGTGGTGAGACATTGGAACAGGTTGCCCAGAAAAGCTGTGGCTACTCCATCCCTGGAAGCGTTTCAAGGCCAGGTTGGATGGGGCTTGGAGCAACCTAGTCTAGTGGAAGGTGTCCCTGCCTGTGACAGGGGCGTTGGAACCAGATGATCCTTAAGGTCCATTCCAACACAAACCATTCTATGGTTCTCTTATTTTAATTACCTTCTCTCTTGCAAGCCATGGTCTGCAGGTGACTTTCTTATGTGGGAGGTTTTACTTGAGGAGGACTGCCTTGGAAATCAGACACTTCCCTTTGTTAGATGCTTACTGTTCCTGCTGTGAATTCTCTGAGCTCATACAGCTTTCAGAAATGAACTTTATCTCAGTACAATGGAGAAATTTCTGTTACTAAAACTTAGTTGAATTTCATACTCTGAGGTCAAGAAATTAAATTCGCTTTTATCTATTGGAAACTAAAAAATAAACCCTGGAAATTCAAATGCAACTGGAGTAAATATAATACTTTTCCAGTAAGCTAGACAAGTAGGTGTCTCACAGGTTTTTTGTTTTGAGAATTCATTTAGACTCCTGAGGAAAGTTTCTTACCAAAATAGTATCTCTGTGGTTTGCTGGTATCTTTGATTTGTTAGTCATTCATTTGGAGAGGAAAAAAACGCGGACAAACAAACACACCCTCCCCCCCTGCCCCAAGAAAAAAAACCCCGAACCACACCAAACCGAAACCAGAAGATTGAATTTGGAAATGAGCAATTAGCTAAATATGTGGGATTTTTGCTTCCTATGTAGGATGATATGGGTACATCTACATTTCACCAGATTAAAGTGGCTGATGAGCAGTTCATTAAATCCTTAGAGACACTATTTAGGATTAGATTAGTCACATGTCTAATCGGCAAATAGTTTACCATTAAACAGGCCCAGCTGACTCAGAAGAATATATTTACCAAAAGATAAACGATTATGCAAGCATGTGCTTGCAAGGAAAGCTTCCTGATTCTGTTAATGAAATGTTAGTTCACACCTTGAAGTGAAGCTTTAAGTATTAACACACATTACAAAAAAGTTGGGTGTTTTTTTGGTTTTCTTTTTTTTTTTTTTTTGGTACTCACTTCTAAAATTCTTGAACCAAAATGTTGCATACAATCATTTACTTTCTCCCTGATGTGAATGACACTGATGGTCCCAGTGCATGATACTGTAGGGGGCTTTCCGTAATTTCCTTTATAGTGTCATGGAACCATAGAATGGTAAGATCATCTAGCTTGGAAAATACTTTTAAGATCAAGTCCAGCCATTAACCTGGCATTGCCAAGCCCACCTTGAAACCATGTTCTTAGGTGCCAAATCTGCGCGTCTTCTAAATTCCTACAGAGATGGTGATTCAACCACTTCCCGGGGCAGCCTGTTCCAATGCTTGACAACCCTCTTGATGAAGAAATAATTAAAAAAAAATACAATATATAATATTTTCCTAATACCCAGTCTAAACCAACCGCGGAGTACAACTTCAGGCCATTTCCTCTTGTCCTGTCACTTGTTACTTGGGAGGAGGGACCAACACCAGCCTTGCTACAACCTCCTTTCAGGTAATAAGCAAAGACTTCAGCTGGAGATAAAGTATTTAGCATGGAGAAGTTTTATTCCACTAAATCTGCCTGCAGTGTTACTGGACCATTAACAAAACTGTAAAAATATTGTGCTACAGTATCTTTTTCTTGCTTTCTTTTTAATAAATACTATTGAAATACTTATGATAGGAACATATGAACAAAAGATTTTCCTGTCTTTTTATGTTTATTGTATTCATTGGTGGTGTTCTGATGATATCAAAGTCACTACTGCTATTTAGTAATTAAAATTCTTTGACTTACTGCATATACAAATGTTTGTTTCACTTCAAACATTTATAAAAATGCATACTTGTAGAAGTCAGATGAGTTTTGAGCTCTCTAAAACAAAGCAAGCCATTTAAAAATAAAAAAGCCATTAATAAAGAACAAAAGTATGTACTGAATTACTGGGCAAAGCTGAGGTGATTATGAATAACAATGTAATTACTGTTTCCTGACAACCAGAATTTGCCTTATGAGCTGAGGAAAGCTAGTTGAAACTGTTTTGTACTGTCCCGTTGTTTCTCAAAAGAAGGTTGTTCTGTCTGAGCTATTCTGAAGAGGAAAAAGACAGGGTTGATGTTGCTATTTATATTATGTGAGTAGAGGAACAGAGCTTTTTGCAGGAGAGCTCCAGAAGAACATTACCCTTTTTGGAGACCAGTATTTCAGTACACTCCTCACTTTCTTGCCAGGAAATGAAACTTTGTGGTGGAATGGTACCATTCTGCAAAAGAACATTCTTCAGGGGATGCCACAGAATGGAGATATCTCTGTGTCTGTCCTGAGATGAATCTCTTGCATCCCCAGGGCACAACTGTATAGTGATACAATGTGGATTGGGAATATCCATGTTTCTACACTACAAGACTTTTTTATATAAACTTGATTTTGTGAAAGATTATTTAGTTTGAGCCACTGATACATATGCTGCTCTTCTCACTTTCAAGTTGCTACTTCGCTAAGTTCAATTATCTCATCCCACGTGGCAGGTTAACGACACACCTTTATTAGATTAGCTGAGATCAAAAAGGAGAAAATGCTCTAAGTATGACATATTCAGAACATGAGTTAATTTCCCCTAGGGCAAATACATACTTGATTTCCCCAAAGAATCTCAGGGTCTATTTTGAGTGTTAGCTGAATGATCCATTTTGAGGAGTTGTTTCAATTTAAGTTGCATGTGGTTTGACTTAATGATCGTTGAAAGAACATAAAAGTTTTTTGAAGCCATTTCCTCACCTTAGGGAAAATGCCTAGCATTCTTTTTAGGAAAGTACGTTTCTCTGGAGCATACTCTATCATGGTGAGAGAAGGAGGTGTCTTTTTTTTCCTGCAATTTAGTGTAGGTTTTTTAAAAACTAGGGAGTTCTTGCCATTCATAATTCTACTTAATATTCAGATCTTGAACTGTCTGTGTTACATGCAAGATAAAGTTCTGTAGAGATTTCAGATTTACTGCCTTGCATGTCACAGTATGATACATTTAATGTTTGTATATCCAACACCAAGGAAAGGAAGGGCAAGGCTTACTAAGGGAAAGGCATCTGAACACCATATCCCACAAGTGCTTTTGTGGTCCTAAATTTGTTGTCTTTTAAATATTCTTTAGTAATTGCTTTTTCTTTCATAGGCAAATGGTACATACATACTCATGTGTTATGTAATTATAAATGTCTATAATTGATACAGATCAAATGTAATAAAAATTCATGGATGAATTTACAGATGAAGTGAGAATTTATAGATGAAGGGAGAATTATATTAATGTAAAATGCTACCAATAACATGAGATTGTAAATTCATAAACTTGAATCACATAAAATAAAACCCTTAATTAAATTTGTTGTTCTTAAGAATTGGGAAACTTGTATAATATTCTGGATACCATTGTTCTTAAGTGCTAGGGAATTTGTGTAAATTTTGGATACCGTGAAATTTGAAACATTTCTAACTCCATTATCAAAAAGATGATACATCAAGTTTTTGAAATCTTAATGGGTGTTGGCATTTTACTTTCTTGCCCATAGCAAAGTGAGCAAAACTGTTTGATTAAGCCTAGAAAAGTAGTATGAAAAAAAAATCCTTATCTACTGTCTTTTCTCCAACCTACACAGGCTGTGTTTTTCAGTTAAAGTTTACATCTATAGTTCTGGCTTCAACATACATATTCTTTGCAAATATTTAATGTACAAATTGGTAAGAAAGTGCTGTGTTGTTATTAATATGGTACAGTTTGTGTATGGTAAGGGATTAACCCTTACACATGAAGTGTAAGGTTTTTTTCCCTTTTACTATTGAAAAGTATTAATGTTTGGTGAAGACCAAGAATATGTTTCATGATTTATAAAACAACATGGAGACAAAGGTCTTATATCTCAGCAGTTTACAAAAGGAAGTCAAATACATAATTTGATGTTTCTTCAAGTCTAAATTGCTGTTGATTAATCACCTTATGTGTAAAATGGTAAGAAATTCTGTTTTGTGCTTTTCCTCGTTTGTTTTTTTTTTTTTTGAGACTTCTCAATTTGCAATTTTTTAATTGCCTTCTGTTTTCCCTGAAGTGTTATAGGCCTTTCAGAATAGGAATACTAAGTTGTTAAGCAGCATGGTTTGCACTTCCCACCTACAAAACGCTCTGCTTTTGTGATTAAACAGTCAATAGCTTCAGTGAATGGTTCTCTAAGCCAGTATGCTTATAGTTGGACTATACTTGCAAAAAACATGTGATAGTCTCTGTTGTGTTACTATGTCACTGTTGTAATTATAGCTACACAATAATTTAAAATAACTTTAGATGCAGCTCTAATTCAAGCATCTATTCCTGTTTTTTAATCCTGTACTCAATATCTCATTGGTTAATAACCAGTGTTGATTTTCTGTGGAACATATGTATAACATTGCTATTTGTTTGAGGTTCCTCTAGGGCTTGTATGGAATGTACCTTGCTAACTTTTTAAATGGCATATTCTTTTACAAGATAGCAAGCCACTTCAATTCTGGTACTAATGATCATTATGGCATTTTACTCATTTTACTTGTCTCATTGTGAAAGTTATGTGTTTTCGTAATGTATTCTAGAATAAAGGGTGAAAAGTGAGTCAAAGTCCCTTTGTTCAGGAGCTTCCTCAAAGACCGATGAAAATGCAGACAGTGCCTTCATTTCAGTGATTTATGTCAAGGATTTGCTGAACTTCAGGAGTAAGCTGTATGGCTAAAAGATGTAAAGTTTCATGAAGGAGTGTGTATTGTAAGAAAGAGCATCAAGTATGAAGGATTAGAGGACAGTGCTTCTTTCTAAGTGTGTTTTTACCTCTCAAGGTAAAAGAGAAAGGTTAATGCCTTCGATTTTGCTAATAGGTTTTCTTTATTAGGTCTATGACCTAAGTTAGTTGTATGGGAAAATCTAGCCCAATTTATTTGGGGTTTATTAAACGCTCTGGCATTGTTTAATTTTTTCATCCTTTTGTACTTTGACTATGGCCTTCCCTTGATTTAAGAAATTATGTCAAGATACATCACATTCATAAGGACAATCCAGACCTGAGCTGACAAAGGGCATTTCTTTCCATTTATTGCCAATATAACATGGATTCAGGAGAGGATAACTTGGGGATCTTTTTTTTTTTTTTGCTTTGATGATTGCAAATTTTTTGAGCATTCTTGAAAGTCTTTACAGGCTTGACAAGTAGCTCATAGGGCCTATGGCATAGCTAAGACATTGTATCTGTTTCCTATGAAAGCCTTGTATTCCTCTCCAGTTCGGAGGAGTCTCCCTCTTGCTCATTTTGTGTCACAAAGCAGACACTGTACAGAACTTCATTGCTACTGGTCTATCATTTCTAGTAATTGCCTAATACCTGACTTGGCCTATCACTTTTACATCTTCCATTATATCTTGTATTGAGAATACGCAAGAACTGTTGAATTCAAACTTACTTCCATATTACGTTGGAAATCAAGCCCCTCTTCTTAGTAATTCCTAAAATGTGACTCAGTCTATGTTAAATCTGAAGGAACCATCTGATTTTCCAAGCAAGAAGAATCAAACATAATTTAAGAATATTGCATATGTTTAAAAGCTGCTAGCCAATAGAAAATAATAGTCTTTTGATGAATATCCATAGTCGCTGACACTGAAAACTTCATTTTTTTTTTTTTTTTTTTTTCCCAGGAAACCATCTTAACATGCAGTTCATTTTAGTGCTAGCAGGTTCAGCTATCATACTATACTTTAGGGGGAGAATTTCAAGGGGCTTTTAAGGCCTTTTAGCTGCTATGGCCTTTTGAAAAGTATTGTTGTTCATATATATAGTTCAGGCATTTTACATGGTGTTTTGCAGACAAAAAAGTCACATTCTGTTTGCAGAAAGAATAATGTAACAATTGTAAACCAAAATGAAGGTTAGGGAAGCCAGAGAAAGATAGCTTCTGATCGAACATCATGGAATATTTCTAGTGTACCTATTAAGGCATCATTGTTCTGGGATCAGATTACATGTTACAACTTGCACTGAACTTTTTTGTTTTCCTAGTTGTCATGATGAAAATATGAGAATATCTAGATTGTTTTTCAAAATTAATCTGGCCAAACTAATTACAATGATTAGGCTGGTAATTGTTAATCGTGTAAATCTCTGTTTTATTGTCATGTTGTAAATGTTCATCCTTTTGAGTGAGCTATGCCTGAAACTTCAAATATTTCTAAACCTTAAAATGTATAAAGTGTTCTAGAGCCTCCCTGCATTTTTCTACCTTCTTTTCTGTGAATTCTTTCTTCCCTGTAATTTTCATCGTATACATTTTCTTGTCGTTACCTATTTATGGAGGAATTGGAGACCAAGAAATGGAACTTTCTTCCCTGTTTGTTATGTTGACCCAGGAGTCAAACCCCTGAAACTTAAATGAAAGTGTTCTTATAAAATTCAAACCCACGTATTTTCTGTAGCTTTAATAATGTATCAACCTAAACTGTGTGCAAAATGTGTCATGTGATAGTAAAGATAGTTTGCATCCTGAAAACTCTTTCAAAATTTTTTAATTGCCTGAAACAGCCTTTTTTGTGAGCTTTAAAAAAGTAATTTGAGCAAAATTAGACATTGGATGTGTCAGTGTTTGTAAGTTCCCAAGACAGAGAATGCTGAACAGCTACACAAAAACAATTTTGCAAGTCTGATTTGCATCTGTCAGCTGTCTTTCAAACGATATTGTCAGCATAATTTAACCATAGGATACATAATTTCAGGATGATATTTAGTCTCTCTTGAAAGTTGAAATTATTGAATCAATGAATATCTTGTTTCTCATGAAGAGCTAATTAGTTCCCTTATTTAAAAACTCACACATTAACTTAAAATAAGACACCACTGAAAATCAGAATAGTTTTGAGGGAGTCAGTCAATAGAAGTTAATATAAACATCAGGAATTGTTTAATTGGATATAAAACTGAAACCAATAAACTGAAGGTTGCCGGAAGCTAAATAGGTGATATAAAAATGCCTCTACTTAAAATTACACTTCAAAAATATCAACATATATTTTTGAGGTAGAAATAAAGATCACTGGTTCTCTCTGACTCTATTTGCAGTCCTTTTTTTTACACTATAAATGGTTAATAGTCTGATAACATCCATAGGATTTTTTATTCTACAGAAAAGATGGCTTAAGATGAAAATAAATTTGTAATGACTACATACTAAACTATACAGGATGGCATTAATACAGAAATTAATTATCATGCAACTGGAAGTGTGAATCTGTCAAGCTATATTTTAAAGAGCTATGACTATAACCATATTCTTCATAGGTCATTTTCTTTAAAGCCCGTGACAGGTATGGTCACTGACCTCTGTGCCAGTCCATCACATTATGAATTCCCCATCATGACAGATTCTTTCTGGGGTACATGCTTATATGTGCATACGGGTATGCTTTCAGTGAAGGAGACAAATACTAAGTAAACTGCTGGCACAGTTCCAAAATTCACATTAAAAATTAGTTCCAAATAAAAAAAAAAAAACAAGGCTTCTTGCTACTAAAACATCTGGCTTCACATACAGGATTTTGATTGGAGAGTTTTGTTAAAAAAGCAAAAAGATTCAGATTTTGTTTTGAGGCAAATATTGTATGGTACTGATAGCTCTCAGATAATCTCCCTTTCCTATAAACCTTAAGGAACTGGATCCTCTTTTAAATTCAATAGGGCTGTTGGATTCTCTGTCAATACAGGATATAATGGAAGAGATAAAAGTGATAGGCCAAGGATACCTAAATTTTTTCTGCTATATCTTAAATGCTCCGTTGTTCATACTTAATGGAAATTATAGCAAGAGACTATTTGAAGGATCCATATTCCAAATTCAAGCATTATAAAGAAATTCTGCTGCTCCTGATGACCTTTCACATAGTTCTGTCATACTGAAATTACTGTATTGTGCCACAAAGAACCAAGATCACCCTTTGAGGTATCACAGGAGGCTTTATAATGTTGTAGTTTGAGATTGAATTAAGGGAACTCAAATAACGCACAATTCATTTGAAGTTCTTATGGGATACAAAAGAGAAAATAAAATGGTAAAAATAGCTAGAACTGAACATTTTTTTCTCTTGGTATCCAACATTTTTCTGTAGAGCCAAATCTTACCTTTCTTTTCTAGTTCTAAAAAACTTTAATTCCTTTCTACACATCAAGATGGTTTTGTGTTAAAATATTCTGATTGTGTTGCCTGGATTACCTGAGGGGGTAATGGTTAGGAGGAGAAACGTCAAAAAGTTCCTACAAAACCACAGAGGGATAGAAGCCACTTCAAGCTAATTTTTGACCAAAGTAGATTGTCTATCACTAGTGAATGGCATTAGTGAGCTGATGATACATTCTTCACAAATATATAAATAGATAAAACTTATGCTGGTTATTTGTGGTTTATATAAAATAGATGGTTCTATTATGAGATGGCAAATTGACTTACTAAATGGAAAATTGTTTTAATGAGTTAACAGTCATTAACAAGATTCCACATAAGAGAGGGAATGACCTGTCAGAGATACTGTGACTTCCACAGAGGTAGTGGCAATTGGTAAATCAAAGCAGTAAGTTCAAGACTGACTCCTGACAGCACTAAAAAGGAATAATTTTTTCAAGGGCAGGGAGGGAGACAAGTTTGAATTTTAAAGAAGTGTTTTCGTTCTTCAGGTGCTGTTCTGCACAAATGGAACATGAAGACATAAGAAGTGAGGTTTTGGTCATAGTGGGGATTGTGTATCTGCAAAACCAGAGAAGTCAGGGCTATTTAGGAAGTTCTCATTTGATAGAGTGAGAAAAGTGCAAAAAACATTAGTTCTCTGACTGCAAAGAGAAAGATAGTATGTATAAAAAGCCTGTAGTCAAATACTGGTGGAACTCTTTTGATGAAGCAGTACTAGCTCCAGAGTAATTATTAAGCATTTTGAATATGCTTATTATTTTGGAATAATTTGAAAGAAAATTTGAATAAAATATCTTTATTGGAAGCAGGAAATATTTTCCAGAAAAAGTCCAGTGTGTCATGGATAATTTCCCTGGGTAGGAGAAAATTCTTTTAGACCTATCTATAAGCCAAAACTGTTAAGTAAATACCTTGTGTGATGTCTGTTAGCTGGTCTTTGAGGAGCTCTTTCACTTCTAAGTTGAGACTGAAAAACTATTGTAGCTAGAACCCAGGTATTTTGAAAACTCTTAAAATACTTTCACATTTGCATATTCCTGTTACGGAGATAGTTTTTGTTTCAACAGATTTCTTCCATTGTCTACACCTGACGCACTTTCTTTTCATTGGGGAATGTAGTCATATCATAGTCCAGTTCTTTTCATTATATGTCCTTGGAACATAGTGAATGCACTATGTTTTTCAGCACCACGTAAGGAACTGTAAGAGGTATGTAAGACAGTGATAGTCAAATTATTTCAGCAACAACAGATCCACTGTAACCTTTCAGAAGACCTCTAATGCAGAAGAAAATAGTAGTTTCTGTTGTATAGGTGTCTGACAGCCTTTTCTCCTACTTTTCTTTAGTCTTGTGGATTGATCATAGTATTTTCACTATCTCTAGCATCTGAATGGAAAGGATTGTTGTCTATGTATACTTCCTGTAAATAAAATTTCAGAGCTGTTGATTCCCCTTTTTTAATTATTAGACTTGTTTGATCTTCAAATAGTTCAAGAATATGCTGAATTAGTAACATTGTAAAGGACAGTATGCCTTGTATGATTAAAGATAACTGCATTTTTAACAATTGTGTGTGCTCCCTGCTGTAAATGTGGAGGAGTTTTTAATTTTAAATACTTGTGGATTTGTCACAATCAAGGTTTTTGTTTAATACAATATATCTACCTCAGCCAAAGAAGAGGAGGAGTATCTTTCCAACACCTGATAGTTTCTTCTGTTTCTCTGTAGGAAGTAAATGGGTCCAGTTGCTGAGATATAGAGCTGGTAAACTGTTTTAAGAAGAAAAGGAGAGAAGTGCAGAAGTGTAAGTTAGAAGAGGATATAAGCCTTCAGGAAAAAAGCCCCAAAGCCAAACAACTAAACCCAAACAAAAATACTAAAAACGTTTACAACATTGGCACAAGAGTATCTGAACAAGTTAATTTGGCAATAACATTGCATGTACCTTTAGCAACACTCACAAGCAGCCAGGCTGGATGTTATTTTAAAAATAAAATTCCTAGCTGTTCAATGCATATACATATTTATCATAGCTAATCATGGGGTTTCAGTTTCAGCTGAATTAAATGTTCATTATCCAGTTGCTCCAGGTAGGAAGATAAACATTTCTTTTTATGTATTTGAAGATTCAGAAAGAATTATTTAAGAAATGAAAATTATTATTTTATCCCCAGACAAAAAAAATTGGGTGTAGCAGCGAGGCAAGGTAGCAAATTGGAAAAGCTTTATAGGGCCATATTATCAGAAATGTATTTCTCTCTCATTGCATCAAAGGACATTGAAATACATAAAGATACTGAACAGCAGCTTTTAATAGCCTTTCAATAACCATGAAATATTTTATTTTTCTTTTGAAGATTGACTCAAAGGGAAAATACATGGAAAGCATGATCTGAAGAAATATAAATGGGTGGTTTTGTTACAAAGCCATCTTACATATTTTCTCGGTTAATATTTAAGGTACTTGAATGCATCCAGAGGAGAGCAACAAAGCTGGTTAAAGAGCTGGAAGGAATGTCCTATGAGGAGCAGGTAAGGATTTCGGGCTTGTCTACCATGGAGAAAAGGAGGCTCAGGGATGACTTCATTGCTCTTCACAGCTTCCTGAGGAGGGGGAGTGGAGAGGGAGATCTTAAGGTCCTTTCCAGCCCTAACTATTCTATGATCTAGTGACAGGATGCATGGCAATAGCTTAAAGCTGCATCAGAGAAGGTTCAGACTTGACATAGGAGGCATTTCTTTACAGAGGGGGTGATCAAGCACTACAAGAGGTTTCCTAGAGAGGTGCTCAATAACCCAAGCCTGTTGGTGTTTAAGAGGCATTTGGGCAGTGTCCTTAACAACATGGTTTTTAATTCTTGGTCAGCCCTGAATTAGTGGGGCAGTTGGACTAGATGATTGCTTTAGGTCACTTCCAACTTAAATACTCCATTTTATTATAGTATTTTAAATAATAATAAGAAAAACCCCAGACCGAAGCACCACCAATTTAGCAGTAATCTCATACTGAATCCCTAATTAGGTTAAATTAAATCATTTTTAAATTATTGTAATTTTGTTTCAGTTTGATGTTTTTGGAAGCAGTCACAGATTGAATGATTCTTCACAGCTAGATACATGTCTAGGAGCAGCAGAAACACATCTGTTTCAATCATTTTGGTATGAGCAGGCAGTATGGCTGAGCACAGGTATAACTACTGTACATTTTCATCGTTTGTTCTCTCAGGGGGGTTTAAAAACATTGTAATTGAAATCTTGAGTCTTGCCCAGTTCTCAGATGTGTTTTAGCACTTTTTTTTTTTTTCATACAGATGCATAAAACTTTGAGACATAATTCTTGTAGAAAGAAACAGATGATTCTCAAAACCTGAAAAGTTACTGAAAGGAGTCTCCTGGTTTGTAGGAACCTTTTTTCTGACAAGAAAATCTGTGCATCCATGGAAACTATCAGGTTTCTGATAATGTTTTTCATTCCCCTGTTGAGATAAATGTGTATTTTTCTTTACAGAACACTTCAGCTGCTGAGAGAGCGAACCCATTCTCTCAGGAATGATTTATTGGAAAACGTGCTTTATTTCAATACAAAAATTTCTAAACTTAGTTAACTGCAGTACCCTATGAACAGCAGTGGTGTCTTGTGCAACACCTGTTGTAAGGGGAGAAATTTCCAGTTCCTTGCTCACACCCACAAAGGTGTGCATATAGCTAAATGTTAATGGCCAAGTTCTGTTTTTCGCCACCTTAGACATTCATCAAGGTATCTTTTAAGGCTTGTGCTTGGTTACCCAGACATCTGGCATTAAGGTCTGAGCAACTACATGATAGTAATAAACTTTCAGAGGCTCAGAAATGCTGTCTGTTTTTGAAAAAAACGTTCAAATCATCTTGAATGCTCAGGGCAAGTGAGACTAATGCTCCCTGGAAGCTTCAGTTTCTTCCTTTGTTTGGGATTTTTTTGTGTGTGTTCTTTTTTTGGGTTTTGGTTTGGTTTTGGGTTTTGTTTTTTTCCGAAGGTTCTATCAGTTTTATTTTCACGTACACAGATGTTTAATGTGCAGTGAAGCTTACATTTGCTGAACGTGTTTCTTGACTCTGTATCCCTTCAATTCTGTGTAGAAAACCCATAGACACAGTAGTAGTTCTTATACCTTCATCAGCTGAACTCAGAAACCATGGTGGTGACACCCCTGACATATGATCTTTCCCTTATAACTGGCACCACACATCCTTCTTTCCCAAATAGGGATGCCACTATTATGACTCCAAATATCCCACCAAACAGGTACAAACAAGAACCTTCACTTCGTCTTCTTTTTTTTCTTTTCAGCAGTCTGAGGTTCACTTCACCATACAGTGTGTTTGCTCCTATTTCATCCTTTATATACACAGTAATTTTGTTAGACAGGCATGCAGGTTCTGGATTAATGCGGTAGGGTTCACAATTCTGATGTGACTAGGACAGAGGTTCCTTCTTAGAACAGCAGTTACTTCATGGCCAAGTAACTTGGCTGTGAAAACATACTTACTAGAAAGCTGTTATGTCAAAATTTTCTCTAAAATCATTTTATACTTCACTGGCTATGGTTCAGTCTAGACAAAATCAAACCAACTTTAAATGAATTCTCTCAGGCATATATAGCAGTCTAATTTCATGAGCAGAGCAAGATGCACAACCCACTAGAGAAATACAAGTGCCTGTGCTGAAATACATGCTACCATCACTAGACTAAACCTACTAACTGAACTAAAAAGTTAAATACTATTCATTCTGCTGGAAATGAAGAAAAGCAAATATCCTTGTTAATGTTCCAGATCAGAAAAATAAAATTAATTGCTCATATGCTGTCATAGCAAATGTGAATGAAAACTAGGTTCTCTATACTGCATGAGAATTAGTGTAGTTTAAACTCCTGTGAGAAAGCTTAGAAATGACGTGATGAGACATTAAGGTGTTTTGGAAAAAAATCAGAATTGGTGGTAAAGTATCGCTCTGATCAGTATAATGAAGTAAAGATTGTGTGGCTGAGGCTCCAAATCTTTACTGGTTGAAAACACATTTTGTCTCTTGAAAGTATAATACTGCAGTCTAATGCTGCTGCTGCTAAGCCGTTGCCTATTCTTGTTTGGTGGTGAATGGGGAGAAGAATCCTGATGCATCTGCTTTCCCAAAAGCATAAAGGTTCAGAAGAAAGGAATTCTTCTATCCACCTCTTGATTAGAAAGTGAAAATATACCTATAAAGACAGCTTCATCTGCATAACTTGAATTGCAGAAGTGACAACACAGGAATCATCATGATGATGTATTCTGTCAACATTAACTGTGTTGTGAAAAAGAAGTCAAAATGTAGGAAAAAAGCTTCCGTAGTGTAAGTGATCATACTCAAAATCTTTTGCCCATGTCTTATATATTCCTGGTTTCTTTTCAGTACTGGAAGGTCTCTTTGATCAAATTCCAGAAATGAGCAATAATGTGTTCTGCAAAGGAAGACAGCAGTAGGAATGTGTAGCATTTAAATAAACCTGACAGTTACAACCAAGTTGTCGCTGCCCTATCTCTGGCAGTGTTCAAGGCTGGGTTGGACACAGCCTTCCTTGAGCAACGTGGTCTAGTGGGAGGTGTCGCCTGCCCGTGACAGAGGGGCTGGAACTAGATGATCTTAAGGTCCTTTCCAACCCTAAATATTCTATGATTCTGTGACTTTCGGTGGTGAAGATTCTCATCATGACTAGAATTTCTTTGTACCTGAACCGGAAAATAACTTGCTGAAATCTATCTCAATAGTTTTCTGCTCAATACTATTGAACACCCAATGGCTATTTTTAGAAAAGACAGAAATTGCTGATTAAATAAATACTAGGTTTGTCTTTGCTATGAAATTAGTTATTCTCAGTGTTTTCAGACTGAATTTCCAAACTATACTATATCTACGTCAAAGATACTGGCACTGAATGACAGTACTGGTATTAATTGTGTGTGAAGTTTGGCAGTATAGCACCTAAATCACCTTACAAAGAGATTCCTAATTCTTATTTTACTAAATTACAAGCTTTTTCAACAGTGTGTTTTCACATGTATGGAAGGTGACCGTGATTTCAGCATGAATGGGGGATGCATGTTATTTTCGATTTCACAGGATAGTGTTGCTTTCATCTGCTTTGTTCTTGAAGGAAAAGAAAAAAAGAAGAAGGAAGCAAAGGGGAGAGCGAGAGAGAGAGGAGTTTGGAATTGAAAATGTCTGTTTAAAGAGAATCTCAACAGGGGAACTGGTTTGGCTTTTCTGCATTCTCTTTAGAAAAAGAGCTAGCCATAAGTTTTGATAAGCTGACTTTTATTACAAATCATTTAAAAGCTGATTTCTATTACAAATCATTAAGTTTTCTGGCATTTGTATTGAGAAAAATGTTAATTTCAGATATATCTAAACCAGGATAATATTAACAGGTGCACAGCAAAACACCCTGCACACTGTACACCTACTAAAAATGGGGAGTGAACGTCTGACCAAGAAATACTTCACGGAGGGTCAAAATTCATCCTCTTAAGTCTTATTTCACAGGCCATTACCGAGAAATAATGTCGTTGCCAGCAAGGTGTGGCCTGCCGTGCTGTCTTCTACTTCTTCCAGTATCAACAGCTTAATTTTCTGCATGCACACATATAAGACTTTATTACTTTTCTTGTGAGTAGAGTGTTTAAAGTAGATCTAATCCAAATGTCTCCAATAATCAGGACCATGCCGAGTGAACAGGATTTGCTGGATCAAATAATTTCTCTTTTCTGAGGAGGAGAAGAGGTTATAAATAAATTATCTCTGCCTAAGCTGTTGCAATTTCTTATAGGGGATATGCAGTTCATACTCAGTTTCTTCTTTTGGGTAGACTCTTTGCGCAGTTTTCCCTATAGAAATTTTCTTCTTTTTTTTCCCTGTTGAGAGACATATTATGGCAGAAAACTCCCAACCAGTTTCACCTGTAGTATACTACTTAGCGTACTACTGATTCATGTTATTTCAAGCATTCATTCCCTCTGCTTGGGAAGTCTGCCTAGTTTAAGACTAAAGAATCTTGAGCAGAAGATTTGAGTGGTAATGCCAGTGTACCATGTACTGACCGCTTCGGCCAGTAATAGTGGAGGCTGTCACTGGCTATAAGCAGAGTTCTGCAAAAGAACATGCAGCTGAGGCACACCTCTCCTTTAAAAAGGCACCTACTGGAATGAGATTATACCACAACACATCTTAGTACTTGCTATTCAGAACATATTCCTGGGTCAGTAGGCTTGTTTCTTATCACTGTTGACATGCATATACACATAAATATGTAGATATAATATGGCAGCAGGTAAACAGAATCTTCCTTTTTACTTGGTAAATAGTTACTTTGTATCTAGTTTTCCTTTGATTTGTTGTATCCATCTGCTTTTATTTGACCTGAAGAAATATTCTACAACTAGATTTTTTTAAAAAATATTTTCCTGGTTTGTGTCACTCCCGTCAATCCCCTACAGGACACACTGGCTTGACTGTTGGGAGGATTTCTTTTTTAATAATTTGATCATTATCTGTCCCTTTTTGATAGTAAATTAATTATGATCTTATATGCTTAAGTACCAAAAATGAGATTTGTGACATAGTGAAAGTAGTTACCTCCTCCTAGCTATCATTTTAGACATCTCCACTGAAATGTTGAGATGTTCATGTCC
The DNA here is from genome assembly GCF_000696875.1 of Nestor notabilis. Lineage (NCBI taxonomy): Eukaryota > Metazoa > Chordata > Aves > Psittaciformes > Psittacidae > Nestor > Nestor notabilis. Next base: position 40,019 of record NW_009931371.1, on the reverse strand, counting down.
TTCACTGCTCAGCTGACAGTATCTGTGCAAAGCACTGATTCTCCTAGTGTTGTATTTTTCCACTATTTTGAACACTGAAGCTATTCTTTCTTACTTAAACTATTCTGTTCCCTCCCTCCAATGGCAACTATCAAACTGCCAATCAAATCAAATGGTTTGGTATATTCTCACCTCCGATACTCTTGCTTTTGGTTACATTAGCTTAAGCAACACATAAGTAGTTTTTAGCACCATCTAGCTAACTCCCAATGTAACGTAATTCACCAAAGTTTTGTTAACCTTTCTGGAAATATTTTGAGTTTATTTGTACAAACCTCACACAATCATTTTTAGCTCTCTGTATGAAATTAATCTCACACACACAAGCAGAAAACTCGCTCTGATGTAGCTGTGGGCTCATTTTACATGTGATAAAATTTACTTTATTAGCAAGCAGAAGGCTGCCTGGAAGGGCAAGCATTAGTAAGAACATCACATAAGTTTTGTACTGTGGTATTGGTACTCTGAGGTGGACGCTGTGGCGGGCGCTGCGATGTAGCCCTTACAGCATTGACTGTGCAGACTGCCACTGCTCTTTTCAGGTTGATACCAATGAGACAACCACTTTAACATTCATGGATTTGCAGTTTCATTCCGATAGTTATGCAGTATGATATTTTTTTCAAAGAAAAACAGAGGAACTTAGATGTGGAAACAAAGCTGAAAATATTTTATGATTGTGTGTTGTTTTTTCTACCTATAATTTGTAAGAGAAATGATATTAAAATGGCTTGCTTTGTAACAAAAGAGCACAAGTAAGAGCAAGATATCTCCTCTTCTTAAGCAATGAATAGACCAGCAAGTGTGTTTTCTTCAAGGATAACTGCTTTTTTTGTTTTTTTTCCTTTTCTTTCTTCAACTCAACACACAAGTGGTATCTTTACAGTGACTAAAATTTCCTGCAGTGTTCTAGTTTGACCCTGCATAACACAGACTTGGAACAGTTTTTTGCTCACAAGGTAATAAAACACTGTATGTGCTGAAACTGCATCTCAGTCTCCTAATCATGTTTTCATTTTGTGCACAGTTAGATTTCATATCTACAACTGAGTGGATGTAGGATTTGTAGTTTTCCAGTAATCCAGTTGGCACTATATTAGTAAAGGAATGCTGTGAACTTACCTGTTTTTTGTCTGTTGCATTAAATGAAGAGAATACATTAAATCTTAGAAGAAAATAAATGGATAGTACTATGCCAATGTAACTGTGTATTTTTCTTCTATTCACCAGTTCCACATTGAAGTGCAATTCCGAAAAAGGACGAAACTTAAAATATAAAGCAGTTTCCAAATATAACAGATTTTTCCCAACTAAATTATTTATACACTCAAAAAGGTAGGAATTTTTTAGTTACCTTAAGAAAGTTTTGTTGTCTTTAATAATGCCTAAACCATTTCAACTTAGTTCTCTTAGAAAAAGTAGAGTAATAAAATTAAGTTACTTTGTAAGTGGTCACTGGATATTATGGTTGCTATATTTGATGAGGATCTGAATTTTAGGTAACATGAATAAACCAACAGGATTAGTGCAACTAATGTGTGTACTTCTATTCTTTTATTGTGCTTTATAAATTGACTTGGTTTTTGTAGTGTTTAGTAACCGTAAAAGGTAGTTGGATTAATTCCCTTACTTTTTTTTTTTCTTTCTCTATTTCACTTACGTTATGAAATCCACACTTCAACAGTTGCTGACTAAGGCACCTTGAAAGCTGAGTAAGGCTGGCAGTCATTTCTGGAAATGAAAGGAATTTAGCCCCATTGGGTAATTTTAAGCCATCAACTTCTCCTAGAACTCAGAAAGCAGGATTGTAGGATTTATCTGCAAGGCATTGAATGTTACAACAGAATATGTGATGTATTTGTAATATTCCAGTTACTTTGGATGGGTCACCCTAATATGAAGAAGAAGCACTCCGCTGGTTTGGGGTGGTTTTGTGTTCTGTACCCACTTTTCCCATTACAGGGATCATTTGCTCCCATTGGGAGCAATGCATTTCATAATTTAATTCATTAAGATGCATTAACTAATTGTCTCCCTTCTTTTGAGTTAATTAAACTAAATTAGGTCAATTGTATTTTTCTGTCTCTCTTTTCTTTTGCCTAATCTAAATCAGAGAAAGTGAACCTTAGCTGGAAAATAAAATTGGAAAACATTCCCTACAGAAGTTGAAGCCCTAATATAATTGTGAGAAGATAGTTTAAAGTCAAAGTGATGTAAAATACTTTTAGCCTTATTTTCTTATTATCCATCTTGATTGATTAGTTGGTGTTTGTTGTGGGTTTTGGTGGTTTGTTTTGGTTTTTTGTTGGGTTTTTTTTTTTTGTTTGGGTTTTTTTTCTGCAAAACATGGTCACATTTTTCCAAGAAATGGACGTTAATGTGCGGGAGATACGGACAGCACGACAACCAATATGATTAAATGCTGACACTTTATTGAGCCTGTATAACTGTTTATATAACCTTTCTAACTGTCCACGTGAACTCTATACAATCCCGATCGGCTAAGTTCACTAATGCATGCGCATAAATATTAACTCATGATAGGCTTAAGCTTTGAGTACACGTGAAGGCTTTATCAGTCCTAAAGTATGCAGAGTTTCTTGTTACATAACCAGGAGTTGTCTTTCTCAAGCTAAGTCCCTCATTCCACTGCCGCAAATATTCTTTAAATAACCTTGTCACTAGGCCGTGGTGCCTAACTCAGACTCTTGCTATTGACATGAGTCCTGGATCACTCATGTGTCCATTTTGTTCCAGATAGTCCCCCACATTAATGAACATTTCATTTAGGAATTTTAACATGAGAGCCATGGTATAAACCTGTCCTGACATACCACTCGTTTTTAGCAGCTACATTTTTTTTCCTAATGTCAAATAATCACCAGGTTTTTGTTGAAATAGAAAACAAAGTAGTTTTACCTAAACTTTTCTTCTTAACAAATGGTCTATGTAGGATTTTCAGATTTTATTAGCTACTGGGAAAAATAAAATTAACCCTGTAAAAGCTTCTTTTCTCTCTTCGTTTTTTAAGAAAAGGTTTTCTTTTTTTTTTTTTTTTTAATTTTTATGATGTTATTCTGCTACTTCATTGATGACAGAAAAATTAAATTTGGGAAGATGTTCCTGGCAATGAAATGGAACGTTTCCAGAAGTAGAGCCCCCCAGTTAAAACCACAAAAATATTTCTGACCTGTGGAGACCACCAAGTACCACAATAGAAAGTAAAAAATCTTCCTCAGCTCACGTTTTTTTTTGCTTCTTTCTATGTACTATGATTATTTATATAAACATTATAAAAGAGCAACACTGAGGTTACCTCAGAAGTAGTTTTGGATTAATCTAATAGGTGACCACAGATGGCCTATGAATTCTCTGTTTATTCTCCCTTGGTACCAGTATACAGCAGGAGAAGACCAAAGATCTGTGGGTACAAAGAAACACTCTGTAAATCATTTGACTTAAGATGATCTCATTTCTAGCCCTTAGCAATGTGCAGTGTCTACCATTTAATCTGGTCATGACATACTTTGGGGATTTCACAGAAATTAAAAGTTTTCTGCTTTACTACCACACTGCTACCTCTTTGTTCCCTACAAAATGGAAACAGCCTCCTCTGTCTAGAAGTTACACCTTTTTGGTGAGGCATAATAGCCATTAAGTAAAGCACTTTTCATTCTTTTCAACCTCTGCACTTGGAATCAGATATGATAATGTACTTACAAGAAAGGTTTCTATAAGTGAGGTGGTGATACGGAGAAAAGGATTCCAGACACTGATTTACAGGTCTCTCTTCTTTTTCATGCTTGCATGTTGCGTCCTCTTTCATTTTTCTCCTGTCAGAGAACTTTCTTTATATGGTTGATACTTCAGTTCTTGGTGACTTTGCACAAGAGCTATTATTCATATATAAGTATATCAACCTCCAGGGTGCTTTCCTCACATCATTTCAGTTTTGCTCCTTATCCTGACTCTTTCCATGAAAACTTAAAATTATGTGTCAATACCCAGGACATGTCAGGTAGCTGAGAAAGTGGGAATTTGTCTTCATAGTAGAGCAAAAACTGTATTGAAATTTTTAATCAGAGAGATATAGAATGGGTTGGGTTGAAAGGGACCTTAAAGATCGTCTAGTTCCAACCCTCTGCCTTGAGCAGAGACACCTTCCACTAGACTGGATTGCTAAAAGCCTCATCCAGCCTGGCCTTGAACACTTCGGGGACTGGGGCAGCCACAGCTTCTCTGGGAAACTTACGCCAGTGTCTCAACACCTTTGTAGTGCAGAATTTTTTCCTAATGTCTAATCTAAATCTGCCCTTTGTCAGTTTAAAGCCATTCCCTCTTGTCTTGTCACTACATGTCCGTGTAAAAAATCCATTTCCACATTTCTTGTGTGCCCCCTTCAAGGACTGGAAGGCTGCTATAAGGTCTCCCGTGAGCCTTCTCCCGGCTGAACAAGCCCAACTCTTCTCAGCCTGTCTTCACAGGAGAGGTGCTCCAGCCCTCTGATCATCATTATGGCCCTCCTCTGGACTCATGCCAACAGGTCCATGTCCTTCTTGTATTGGGGGCCCCAAAGCTGAACACAGAACATCGGGTGGGGTCTTCTGAGAGCAGAGTAGAGGGAGAGAATCACCTCCCTCGACCTGCTGGCCATGCTCCTGTTGATGCTCCTTTTGATATCACTACATTAAACACTAATCAAATGTTTCTACTTCTTAAAGAACTGAGATTTTTCTGCTACTGTATTTAGTCAGAAAAGGTCCACCTACCAATATTTTCAAGTTTCTTTTCTGCTTATACAGACATTGCCCATACAGCTCCAAAAGGGAATAAAGGAGGTCTTCTTGGGTGTGCATCTGTGTCTCCCCTTTTCAGACATCCCATTACTTTTCTGCATACAAGCTACCCTGCCCTGAAACACTTCAGAGTTTATCCTGCTTTTGTTAAAGCCAGGAATAACACTGACCAGTCTCATTATTGATTGTAACACATCTCCCTATGCTGGAGAGAGTGTGCTAAAATCAAAGTATGGTGACACCAACTTGTGTTTATCGAAGTATGCAGTATCCTAGAGAAGCATGGTTACTAGCTGATGTGTCAAGATAAGGTTATGCACTGGAAAAGGACAGACACTCTGGTCTTGAAAGATTGGTTTGCATAGGAAATGCAGCATTTCTCGCTCAGTGATACTGTGCATTGAAACCTTCTCAAAGCCAGGAACAGTGTGTGGAAAAATAACTGCTCTAAGCTCTTTGCTTCAGCATCTGGGCCTCTTTCTGACTGTAATTTTAATTTTACTTTACATCAGATGGCTGGAATAATCTCACTCATGCAGAAGGTCCCTCTGTAGGTGCATTCTGTGCTACAGTTCTCCAAATGCTATGTGCTATTTATAAAATACATCTTCTTTTACACACAAGCTTACCAGGGATGTTTTTAAAAGCAAGCAGCAAACAGTTTGTAGTCCCAAAAGATAGCTGATTCCTTACAGTTTAATATTTCTTCCTCCTCCTTAAACAAATAGAGATGAAACAGTTCATACTGTCTTTAAGTAGGTCAAAGGTGCTTTCCAACCTTGAGTGTCTTACTTTCTCTAAGATGGTTCTACTTTCTTCTCAGAAAAAAGAAATACAACTAAAGAGATGGAAAAAATCTGCAAATTTATCTTGGTCCTCACCATCACTAAATTACTATTTCATAGATATGATGGAGTTTGAGGCAAATAAAAATGGAAGAGTATATAGATGGATGAACAGCAGTAATTATTTGTTGACCTTGCTACACTAATAATATTGACTACCAGAAAACTTTGAAATTGCAGTTTTATCAATAAAGTGGATATAAAATTAACAACTAAGAATCTCAAATACTGTTTAAAGGCAAAATAAAACTCTTAGCTTACATGCTGTTTCTTTTGAGTATTTTACCCTTTGTTATCTATATCTTTCTGCATACAAACCAAATAAATAGCTTTCCTTCAGTAGTATTAGAAGTAGAATGTAGCACCTTGAAAAAGTGTATCTTTGGGATATGACTGCTCCATAGAAGTCATTCTTGAATTTTTCATTCTGTGGCCAGACTCTTGAGGTTCATTCCTCTTCCCAGAACCTTGTATGTATATCTCTTTTGAAATTCCCGAATTTAAAGCTAGCTATGTGTGACTAACCTAAGAGAAGAAGTGGATGGGTCTAGCCTACCTGTCTTCCTAACTTTCATGATCAAGGCCCTTTTATAACTAGGTCAGCTGAGAGATCGCTTGCATAGTGAGGGCACATATGTGAATTTACTGATTGAAAGCAATGCGGTTTTCCTTTTTCTTCTGTTTTTCCCCCCTTTTTCTCTTTCTTTTTCATTTATCCCTTTCCCTTTTTTTCCCCATTTTTTCTTCAATTTTCTTTTTTCATTTTTCTTTTGATTTAATGTTGTTTTCTATTTTCATCTAAAATGAGCAAACACAAAGCATTAACCCAAAATATTTTGAAGTATGAAAAAAAAACCCCAAACAAACCCTGAGATGTAATACTTTCTAATAAAAAGATGACAAAGCAGGAAAAATAGAAAAGCGTTCTGCCCCAAGGGTGCCACCCTGAGGAGTGTTCTGATCAGCATCTTTCAGGTCTTCCTGTTGGTTTAGCCAACAGAAGTTTTGTATAACACATATAAATAGTTTATAAAATAGAAAAGCACTGATCAGTTTTAACTAGAAAAATTATAGAAAACAAGTCCAGACATTGTTGTAATTATGTAAAGAAGTAGATGATGGATTCATGTTTTAGTGGAATTTAGTGAGTGTCCTGGGTTCAGCTACAGCAGTCATTTTTTTTCTCCATCTAAGTAGCTGGTGCAGTGCTGTGTTTTTGACTTATCAGTGGTAACACCGACATTTTTAGTTGTTGCTAAGTAATGTTTACTCTGACCAAGGATTTTCTCAGTCTCATACTCTGCCAGGGAGGAGGGGAAGCCGGGAGGAAGCAGAGACAGGACACCTGACCCAAATTGGCCAAAGGGGTATTCCATACCACAGCACGTCATGCCCAGTATATAAACTGGGGGGAGTTACCCGGAAGGCCCAGATCGCTGCTCGGGTCGGGCTGGGTATCGGTCAGCAGGTGGTGAGCAGTTGTATCCTCTCCCCTTGTTATTTCCCTTATCATTATTATTACTGGTAGCAGTAGTGGTTTGTATGATACCTTAGTTACTGGAGAGCTGTTATCTCAACCCCTGGGAGTTACATTCTTTCGATTCTCCGCCCCATTCCTCTGGGAGTGGGGGGAGGAAGAAGGGTGGGGAGTGAGCAAGTGGCTGTGTGGTTCTGAGTTGCTGACTGGGCTTAAACCACGACAGTGAGAAATATATTTCTCAGATTAGTCATCTTGTTGTAAGATAAGATGTCATCTCACTGATTCCACATTGTTAGGAATACTGCATAATTGGGACAATGGCACAGGGGAATAGTAACTTAATGTTTAGAAAAAAAGAATAAGAAGATAGAGCATTCTAAAAAAGAGAAAGTCTGATAGACTCAAAAGTATGTTATATGCAGATAATAAAAAAGGCAGTGATTGCAGTGAGTAAGGCTATAAAAGAAATATGAAGTAGTTGAGTTTTGAAGGAAACTTTATTTAATAACCTTAGTGTTCTGTAGCATTGTTCTACTGGTTCTGTTCTTTTTTCCTGGGGAAGGGGACAGTATGCCAAGAAGAAACAGGTCACCAAGATTCGCAGGAAGTACTCCAATGAAAATGAGAAAATTGTGACTGGAGTCAAAGGTGATAGAAAAATAAAGCTATAAATATTAAAATCCTTAGCCAAAAAATTACTTAAACATGCATTATTTGTTTAAACACTGTGTACCTGGAAAGCAAATTAGCAATGAAACCAGAGAATCGACTTTTTTGTCCATTATTCTTCGTATCACAGCTGAAAGGTCGTCTGAGAGGAATGAACAGCCTTTTTTGATCATAGTGATATTTTTATATTGCTCTATGACCAATACATCTAATGAGCTGTATGCTGAAACACAGGCTCAGCTGTTTATTAATCTCCATCTGAAAACTCTGCAAGTAGAGCTCTGCAATAGTATTTAGTGGAAGATCCTGAATGAAGATAGAGCAACCATGTATAGGAAGGAAACATCATGTAGTGCTGTATTCTGGATACTTTTTTTGTTACTCAAGAGTAGAAGGATCTTTCTGAGTTTTATTAACATTTTCAAACGTGTACTGTTTACAGAAGCCAATGAATGTATCCACATATAGAACCACTTAGGTCGTGGTAAACCTAGTGTTACACTACTTCTTTAGAACGTTAGATTCCTCAATGCTAAAATCACCTGGATCAATTTAGCCTATATTTAATATGCCACACAATAGATTTAATGTCACAACGTTGGATCACAAGAAGACTGAAAAAAACCTCACAAACCCACTATGATTAGTGTTTTCTGTCTACATTAATTTAGCAAGTTATTGACTTTGAAATAGCCCTAGATGAGAAATAAAGAGCACTCAGAGACATTGCTAAATCAGGTTTTTTTTGTAACTGTCTAGGGGGAAAAAAAAAAAACAAAAACCAAAAACATATTAAATGTGTTGATGCGGAACATACAGAAAACAAGCAGTGGTGGAAAGTAATGAAGAAGTGTAGATTAATAAGAAACACTAAAGGCTTTTAAGTCATCTTATTAAGGACATTCAAAAAAGGAGACTGCAACTGTAAAAGTAGAAATACAAGCAATTACAGAAATTAATGGAACTATAATTACTTGTCACTGCCTGTCACTTGAAACTATTTTTTCAAATTCCAGGTGACAGTGGTTGTTATCATAGAGTTTTGGCCAGTGCCTGAGTAAAAGTAGTTACTACAGAAGTTAGCAACTGTAATTTGCTAACTTCAGATTTGAACATTGGAGATAAACATACGTGCCCTCACCTGTAAATGCGGTTCGGTGACCTGGAACCCAGATCTGGACACAGTATATATATATGTTCTGGGGAGAAAGGATTAGAAGGGTAGAATCAGCCTCCTCCACCCTCTGGCCACACTTCTAACACCAGAAGATAAATCCATCTTGTATTGTAGTATATTAATTAATTTGGTCATCATAATCTTACATTTATCACAATGACTTCTACCTGACCAGCATACATGCATGGTAAAAGCTGCTATGGTCTAAACATTTTATTATTTTAAGACTAAAATGTTTTATTACTTCATTTATCAGTTTATTCTAACAGTAACATTTATTAGTTTATTCTAATGGTAAACCTCTCAGTGTTCAAAAAGAAAAATGTGCCTTAAAATATTTTGCAATTCTTTTGTGAATTTGCGAATCAGTTTCCTGCCTGTGGGTCTTGTTTCTCCTTTTCTCTATTTAAGTCTAAAAGACTTAATCCCCAGTGTACCAATTTACAATTACCTGCTGGGACAAGCTGCAGAGGGCCTGGTGTGTTCAGTTTCTCATCAGCCAGATCAGAGGATATCTTAGACCACTTCACTGTTTCCC
>NW_009931371.1:26998-30444 GCF_000696875.1 Nestor notabilis | reverse complement strand
TTTCCCGAGAGGCCAAGGGGTGGAGGGTTGGGGGTTGAGGGAGGAGGAAAGCAAGAAAGGGAATTTGGATGCTACTAGGATACATTCGTATTTGCAAGGTGCTCCTAGGAGCAGAGGCCAAGAAATGCTCACAGCCAAAATCTAAAAACTTCTGAGGCTTTTGTCACGGGTCATTTTTTTTTACAGGAGGGTAGGTTGGTTGACTAGTTGGTTGCTTGCTTGGTTGGTGGGTTGGTTTGTTGGTGTTTTAGTTGTTCCATCCTTTTTATATATCCTCTTGTCTAATTGGTTTTTATTGATAGCTATGTAAACTTCTGGACTGTATTCTTATTTTTTTTTCTTTTTTCTAACACCTTACAAATAAAATCACCAGTTCAGAAAGGCTTACACAAATCATAAATAAAAGTACAGACAGTACCACTCTGAGTCTTAATGATGTTCATGAGTTTCCACTCAATATCTCTAGTAGTTCTGTTATCATTGTACTACACACATCTGAAGTTTCTCAAAGCAGTGAACTACCAAGGGCAGCATCTGAGGAATTTTTAAAATAAAATAAATAAACCTAACCTTCTGGCAGACATCCACAGAACAAGACCTGACAATCTGTATTATTAGCCTGCAGTTTAGTTTTTGTACATTAAATTCATAGCCTGATTTGTTTCCAGCCGGCTGCTTCTTTATGCAAGCTGTGGATGTCAAAAACAAGCATCAAGCAATTGAGTAGTGCTTTAAAGGACAATGTCTCAATTCTTACATAGCTGCAAATTTATGAAATGTAGATGGAATTTTTCTAAATTTGAGCATATAAATTTGCCTTCAGGTGATAAGAGATTTTATCTCGTAGAGTTAGTTTTTCCACGTCATATGTATCATAGTAGTGCCTTCTCAACCATATGTACAGATTTACCAGTATGTTTCTACAATTAATTAAAATTATTGAACTGTATTTGAACTGTGATATAGATAAAGCGTTGTGTAACATTTGAATTAGACCTGGGAATATTTAGGAAACCCTTCTTGGAAAGAGAGATATCCTTTTACTTTAAAAATAATAATTGGTTTTTTAAAAATCTGTAATGGAATTACATCCCTAAAGTGCGTCTAAAATTGGGTACTGGCACAAAATATCAAGAAAAGTTTTGAGTGGTGAAGCTAAGACAACTCCACAATTTCCACTTTGTATTCTTTGAGATTCTGTGGTTATTACTCAGCCTGTTCTGTGGTTAGGTGAAAAGTAAATGGTGTTATAGTGTTAACATAGTGTATGCAATTCTGTATTGTGTACAATATTGTGCACAGTATCATGTAACTTGTACAAACATGTATGTGTGTTACAATACCTAAAGTACAGATTTTTTCCTTCCTCCAACAGGTACATGCCTTTGTTCACCTTTTCCACTGCAGTGTAAAGAAACTCCTGTTCAGCCCTGTCATGACAGCCTAGAAATCAAAATATGCTATTTCATACTACTTCCCAGGTCATGGGAACAGGTTGACAGCCAGTGGTGGTCAAACTTGGTCAGACTTCTGTATCAGTGAACAGACAGTGTAAATCCACCCTGAGATGCAGAATCTGCACCATCCCTCTCTCAGTCAGCTTAGCACATATTAGTTTGTATTGAAGGAGAACATACAGCTAAGGACACACTGTGTTAGGCACTATAAAGGCATAACAAATTGTGAGGTTTTGTCCGGAGCTTAAATTTAAGTTTGAAATGAGAGACAGCAGGTGGATAAGACAGATGGAGAGGAAACACTGAAATAGCAGTAAGACAGCTGTAACCAGTGCAATAAGCAGTGGTCACACCAGCTGGCTAATCACTGACAAGTGATTTCTGTCATTGCCACAAAGACAAGATTGAAGGAAGAATTTAAAGGAGAAGTAAGGATTTTTTAGATTTGTTTTCCACACAGAAATGGGAATGTGAGAAGATGACATTGCTTGTGCGAAAAATGCAACAAACAGGTGATCAGAAGCCAGGATTCCAGCCAGTATGGCAATGGGAATCTGCATCCTTGATGTAAATATACAACTGCATATGATGTGAATATTAACCTTGAAGGGTTTTAAAAGCGACAAGAAGTTACAAAGTTACGTACAATGATTTGTACGAAGTCACCTAGAAATACCAGTTTAAAGGATACAAATCAATTTAAAGGAGACAAGTTTAAATATGATTAAGAAAAAGGAAGCAAAATTTCCTTCCTCAGAGGGTTACATAAACATCTTAACAGCAGTAGTTTAGTAGCAGGGGTCAGGAGGCTGAGTGGGACTGAAGAACAGATGTTTTTGAAGTTTGGTGTGTCTGCCATTCACCTCAAAAACCAAAGTCAGAAGGCTTTTTCACATTTCAGCACATGGACTTCTGTGTGCTGATGATACACACCATACATAGGGCGTGTGGAGACTCCTGATGTGCCTTATAGACAGCTCTTTCACCAAGGAAACTTCACTGTTTCTTTCTGTCAGCATCCAGAAAGTGTCTATAGGTAAGGACGCATTTGGAGCAGGTTTGCTACTTAAGAACTTAGCTTTTCAGTTTTGGTATTTTATGCTGGTCTTTAAAGCTTGTATCTCTATCTCTTTGTATCTCTCCTCTTCACAGATGGTTTCAACAGCTTGCACTCGCCTCTTTGCAGATGATGCCAGATGCTCCTCCTCTTACAGGCAGTTCTAGTTCTCTCTCACCCACATACACAAAACCAGGTGATACCAGATGCCCCCTCAACTCCAGGCTCCACCCAAATGAGTGCAAATAGATCCAAGCAAAAAAGCAGATCTGAATATACTAAACAAATGAAGCCACATATGTTTTCATGACTTAGGACTTGCTGAACAAACTTTGTGTTGCTCCTGCAATGTTTAAACAATATTTGCTCTCCTCTTGCTTTGCACCTATTCCTCTTTCTAAGTCAACTTTAAATAGATTACAATTTAATACTTGAGAGTTAGAGAGCTAATATAGGGTAGTTTCTACATCTGTCATGGATTTATAGAAAGATCATTCCTAAGGTAAAAATATATCCCATTTATTTCTGGATCTGTTAAATGTGTTTATTCAACAGTTATTAGAAAACTAACAAACCTACCTTTTTCTGATGAAACAAATAATGTGTATACAGCATTTCTTGTGGAAAAAGAAATGCCCTCAAAAGCTTTAAAGAAATTTTATATTCTACTGCAGGAATACTGCAAAGTTAAAAATGTATTTCTAACTGACATTCAGTGCTCACTAAACAGTACTTACATCATACCTGCTATTACTATAAAAATGTATAACTGTAAGTGAAGGGTATGAGGGAAGAGGGAAAGAAGATTTTCCTCCACTGCAAATCTGTATATGTTACATACCTTCTTCCCCACCTCTTCAAGCGGTGGGAGTTCATAACAGTTGTTTTTGCTGCTCCTTCCTCTTCAGGGGAGGACTCCTCACTCTCTTTCC
>NW_009931371.1:6239-26936 GCF_000696875.1 Nestor notabilis | reverse complement strand
GGGGTCCCTCCCACAGGAGACAGTCCTCCATAAGCTTCTCCAGTGTGAGTCCTTCCCACAGGCTGCAGTTCTTCATGAACTACTCCCAGGTGGGTCCCTTCCATGGGTGCATTCCTTCAGGAACAGTCTGCTCCTGCATGGGTCCCCTGCAGGGTCATAAGTCCTGCAGCAAACCTGCTCCAGCATGGGCTTTGCTTTCCCCAGGGACACAGCTCCTGCTAGGAGCCTGCTCCAGCAAGGGCTTCCCGTGGGGTCACAGCGTCCTTCAGGCATCCCCTTGCTCCAGCGTGAGGTCCTCCATGGGCTGCAAGGGACAGCTGGCACTTGCTCTGTTAGAACCAGAGGAAGCTTCTAGCAGCTTCTCACAGAAACCACCCCTGTAGCCACCTCACTACCAAAACCCTGCCATGGAAACCCAGTACAACCAGAAAAGTTTCTAGGAGGAGGTGCCTTCAGAATACAAGAAGTGGTATTGAAGCATCAGGAACAAAATGAGAGATACAAAATGAACACTACAGTGCTGAAGAACAGATACAAATTTAGGGGTGGTTCAAATTAAAAAAGTAAATTCTTCATATGACTGCCCAAAAGGTGGTTTTCGGTCTGTTTCCTTCTTGCTCTATGGTGACAGTGATTCTGATTTGATTTTTTTTATTATTATACCTGTGCATATGGAGTAGAAGTGAGATACCCCGTGCAGGAAAGTGGTATTCTCAAATAGCTTTGCTTTGAGTTAATGCGTATATTTTAGTGACAGTTTTGCAAGACCATGAAAAGAGCCATGTGGAACACATCTAAGTTATCTGTTTGACTCAGTTCTTCCTGTGTCAGAGTAAAGTATTGGCTTAGAAAATGCTCTAAATGTCGTAGGACGTTACCGAATGCATTCGAGGGGCTAAGGATACACCTGGTTAGGTCTATCATCAGAGACTTTATACCATACATGTATGTAATATACAGATGTTTTTAAGCACATACAAAATGCCTAGCTTTAGGTTTGCTGGGCTTTTGCAGACCACCTGAAGATATTCAATAGGTGCAACATGTCTAGTGTCAGACCTTAAACATACAGTTCATGAGATGTCTTTCAGAGAAAGACTTACTGATCTAGTGGTTTTGTACTATACAGTAAGGTTGTAGTAAGGTCAGAAGTACTATAAGTGATGGCCTTAGCAGTAGGATATTCTAAACAGAATAGTTTTCTGACATATTACAGACTCAACTTAGTCTTTTCAACAAAGTAGCATTTGTAGAACAGCAGTAGAACAGTCCAGTAACTAAGGTATAAAACAAAAACCACTACTGCTACCACCAATAATAATAATGATAAGGGAAATAACAGGGGGAGCGGATACAATTGCTCACCACCTACTGACTGATACCCAACCCGGCCCGAGCAGCGATCTGGGCCTTCCGGGTAACTCCCCCCAGTTTATATGCTGGGCATGACGTGCTGTGGTATGGAATACCCCTTTGGCCAGTTTGGGTCAGGTGTCCTGTCTCTGCTTCCTCCTGGCTTCCCCTCTTCCCTGGCAGAGCATGAGACTGAGAAAGTCTTTGGTCAGAGTAAACATTACTTAGCAACAATTAAAAACGGGTGTTAACAGCGTTGTTCCCAGGCTGAAAGTCAAAACCACAGCACGGCACCAGCTTCTAAGAAGGAGAAAAAATGACTGCTGTAGCTGAACCCAGGACATGTATTGTTACTGTCGATGAAACTTTTCTTTGTAAATCATCAACCTGAGGATAATCTAGCTCATTAAAGATTGAAATTTTCAATTTTTTTTTTTAAATCTGTCTATGAATGAAGTATGAGACACGGTAGCAATTTATCATAACTAGTCTTTATACTCGCCAGATATGACACATTTTGGATTAAAAAATAATTAGACAAGACACGAGTCTCTTTGGAAACAGTGTGTAAAACTTGCTCTTAGTTACACATTATGTAAGATAGTATCTTTAACCAACAGTGAATCCAGCAATCTTAATAGCACAGATGCTGGTCATTACATTAATAATGCAGGCAGACATTCAAAGAAGACTCACAATCACCATCCTGGAATGAATGTCTATAACTTCGCAATGATGATGTGAGAAAGAAAGAGGAAAGGGTGGAAAGTAATGGTAACATTCTTTGAGAAAACAGCAAAGGGAATGGAGAAGGGACTGCTGTTCGGTGAAAGGACTGCTGTTCAGAGAAATGATACAGATATTAAAATGGATAACTCATGCTGTGGAGAAGGACATTACCAAAGGGCAGGGTGGAGGAGGAAGAACAAAACCAAACAAAGTGGTGGGGGGGAAAGGTGGAAGAGAAAACCGTATCTGAATCACCTAGGGCTGAAGACTAAGAGTAAATTTTTAGTCATTTATGGTCTGAAACATTTGAACAGAGATGTCTTTGTTGTCTTCGCAGAAATGCAGTGTATAGAAACACAGAAAAAGTTACGTTTCTCAACAACCATATACTGTTGGCACTCACATGTTTTCTTTCTTGGAGACTCAGTCTATTTTGGAGTAGTTTACCTCAAGTTTTAGTCCTTTGTGAGCCATATCAGTCTCAGAATCTGTCTAGAGAAGGAAATCAATGAGTACTTTAGAACAACGACAGTGTCTAGGGTCTGTTTTTAACAAGTATGACAGTGCAACGTCCTTTAGCTTATGCTATTCTTGGTCAACATACAGCTAAAAAGTTCCCAATTACGCTATTGGCTTCTTGAAAAGGAGCGATACACTCTAAAATTTGTGTCAAAAGATAACGCTGGAAAGGAACCTCAGGCCTCTCTACAAGTTTTCAAACCTATTTTCTTATGAACTTTAGCTGAAAAGTTGATGAAATGTCAAGTCTTCACAGGTTTACCCTTAACGAGCAAAACTTCAATTACACTTCAAGGCATTCTACTTCTTTGACGCTTTTTTTTTTTTCTTTTTTTCCTTGAAACTCTCAGTCTCCAGCTGCTAAAGTCATGTTTCAGAGACCTGGGAGATATTAATCGATTTTTCTTTGCCAGGAAAAGATCACTACCTTTAGGCAAGGTGTGAATACTAGATTACTGCATTTTTACCTTTCAAGTCTTTTGTGTCCTAAAGCTAGGTGACTGACTTACTTACTAATGTGTGTCCAGTACAAATAATGAAAAATTACAGATGTTACGTTCCTTCCAATGTCACATGTATGTGCCACAAATAACAATAATGAAGTCAAAGGGCTTATCCAGTTTTATATTGATGCACGGGACAAGGTGGTATGTCAGTGGTTCAGTTCGCTGATTGTATAAAATTATATACCTGGTTTATATTTTTTCTCAAACTTGAAATTTCCTTAAGATAATAATTAGGCAAATACAAATCAGTCTTTTTTTTTTTTTTCCCCAAAATAACACAGCCTTATTGTTACCTCCGTAGTACATCACATGAATCTTTTTCAGCTCCAGAACTTCATACAGCATTTTAGAAAGATTAAAATTTAAAAATGCCTACATTATTTTATATCATACACAGGAAAATACCATGTAGATATTAAAAAAGGTTCAGAATTTAGAAAAAAATTGCAACAACTTTTTACATTAACTGTATTTGGTCTTAATAGAGGAGCTTTAACTGACTTTTCAAATTATTTCAAACTGTCATCCAACGTCTGAAGAAGTGCACAGAAACACTGACATTTGATCTTGCAGTGTTACAGTGACTGGCTGCAAATTGCAAGTGTTAAAAAAGACCTGAATTCAAGTAAAATAATTTTTAATGTTAGAAATATAAGGATTGGAAGATATGGGAATTCGATACTGGGGATATATGTAGTTTTGGTGTAACTGTGTATGGCAGGGGGGGTGAACTAGATATTCTTTCAAGATCCCTTCCTGCACAAACCATTCCATGATTTTATGATCCTGTGATTCAGAGAAGACATGGAGGGAATTCCTTTTTGATACTTGTTAAGATGTAGATGTGAGGAACATTAACTGTCAGAAGATTTAGGGGAGAGTATTTTTTATTCCTCCCCATTTATTTCTAAATTGCATTGTTAATGCTTACAGAAGAGCCAAGAATCTATCAGGAAATTAGGCAAATTTCCAAGATGATCAATATATTATTTTAAGAAATTAGATACTTATTTTTTCTGAATACAGAAGATGGTGTACATAACCTCCATTATAAAGCACTCATAATTATGTTTTTTTTTAATTTAGATTTTGTTCTCTAGTCCAGATTATGATTCCTTTACTTGGAGTGTTACAAGAATGCCATGTATAACACACAGAGTACAGAAGAAAAGAAGCATAATTGCCTAGTTTTATAGATCTGAAATTTTGGCACTAGTAAATAATGTTCAGTTATTCAAATTTATTTAGAAAACTAAATGGAAAACATTAATCTCACCTAGATCTGGCTATCTAAGGGGTAAGTGTCTAAGCCTAATGGTTTCGGCTCTAAACTATTTGAGCCTGTTCTAGGCTCTGCTATATTTTCACAAGACTCCATAAAATGCTATGTGAGAACTAGGGACAGACCTAAGTACTCCAAGTCACTTGTATTGCACTTTGGTTGCAAGGCTAATGACAGTTACATGGTGTGACTAACGATGGACTCTGAGGTGCAGAACAATATTAATTTGATGGTGACTTAAACACAGGTGTGCTCTATTTCTAATACGAGACATTTTCTGCCTTCTTACACCATAAGGACATGGGTAGAAAATCTGAACACATGCACAAAGTTAAAGGGAAGGAAAAAAAGAATAAATTACCATCCCTCTCCAGAACATCCCAAAACTTGTCTGTCACAAAAGCTACTTCATGTTCATGTGAAAAAATGCAAGTCAAAACACAGAAGTAAATTTGCAAAGCAGGTAAAATTTAGTTGTGCAACACAGACTATTTAAATGCCATCAGTGAAAGAGACAAAACAAATGTAATCCCAAACAACTTTTGCATTGGTGTTAACTGGTGTCATATTTCATTACTGCTCAAGTATCTTAATAACACTGTATTCACAGTATTAAAAGTGCCATAAGATATGGAGTCTTACAAATAGTCCATCCATTTTTGTGCAGGAGGGAGGACATCCTCTTAGTGGTTTCAGTGTATGCAAGATGTTTGCAAATCTTTTTGCTCTGACTAGTATTACAGATTCTGAGGAAGGCAAAGAAATTAGAAAACTTACACACAGAATTAATGCAGTTTTAGAAGTTAATAGGAATTGATTTTTTTTTTTAAATGGACTTTACAGGGAGCATATGGCAATTTACACATTATAATTCTTTCTTCCCTTTTTGCAGAGAACCTATATGTTATTACACATTCCAGAGAGGTGTCAAAAGAAGACAAAAGGACTGCAATTCCCTTATGTTAAGGTAACAAGGCATTGTCTAATACAAATACTGTAGTTACACAGGTAACAACTTCACTTGGAGAGCATTTCCACCACAAAGTAAATTCAAATCTGTCAAATGAGTGTCTTCAAATGACATGACATCCTACTTTTCCTGTTGACTTCATCTTCTAATCATTCTTACCTAGATCAATACAGTAGCCTTTTTTCAGTGTTATATTCTTCAAGTTGTTCTTAGATTAGTATTTATAATCTTTAACAACCGTCACATCTAACCAAATTTTTAATCTTTAAACTTCAAAATATCTTGTCCTATTATTATGTCCCCTCATCAAACTGTTAGGATACAGAAGATAAATCTCATTCTTAAAGTACAAACCAGATGTGAAATTCAGGTACTGTTTAGTTCCCTATCATTTCCATAACTAGCTTACTCTATTAGTTTGTCTAATGAAAAGAAAGTAGTTGTATATTTATTGTCAATATGATGTATGTAAAGCTTTTGAAGTTAAGAGTCATTAACCGTAGAAGGGAAAAGAAGAAAAAGGATTTCCAGTGCTCTAGAAAACTAGAGGAACTTCTTCAAGGTTTTAGCAAACTTCTGGTTTCTCTTCCACTAGCATACATGTTCTTACTACAATTGCTTCAGTAATTGTTTAAAAATTCTTCATTTCATAATTAGTCTTCATTGAGCTGACTAAAATGGCTGTACTCCAAATCCCCACCTGGATACATCTCTGATTATGAAATTAAAGGCTTCCAGAGTCTCTTTTGTCCACAGTGGTAGCTGGTGAGTGATCTCCGTGTCGTCATCTTGACCCATGTGTTTTTTCATCTTATTTTCTCCCCTTGTCCTCTTGAGGAAGGAGAGTGAGAGAGCAGCTGCATGGGCAGCTGGCAACTGTCCAAAGTCAACCAATCACAGCTCCATCACTCAATTATAAAAAGACTTTTTTTACCTTTGGTGGTCAAACACTAGAACACCTTTCCCAGAGAAGTTGTGAAATACCCATCCTTGGAGACATTCAGAACCTCTGTACACATGATCATGGACAACCAGTTGTAGCTGCTTGAGCAGGAACATTGGACTTGAAGATCTCAAGAGGTCCTTACCAAAAAAAGTTAGTGGGTTTGTTTTGGGTTTTTTTCTGAATAGTTAAATATTATAGCCAGGAATTACTGAAAATTCTGCACCAGTTCTTTGGGGGTGTACTGGTTTTGGTTGGGATACAGTTAGTTTTCTTCATAGTTGTTTGCATGGTGCTATGTTTTGGATTTATGGACTAGGTTTTGAAAGACAGTAAGGGCATAGGATACTTAGATGGTATTCTTCAAAGAGTTTGGGGAATGTAGTTCTTCGAGATATTTTTAGACAATTCCAGCTCATCGTACAATTGAGACTGAATTGAGAAGTCTCTTTAAAGCAACAGTGAGAAGACTGTTTGTCTTCCTGCTTGCTCTTTGAGGAAATAGTTCTGATAAAAGATGTTAAAAATACTTTTCACAAATTGCTTCCACTGTGGCTGAAAGGAAAATTTGATAGGTGGAAGAGGAAAACCTGTCTGTACAAAGGTATTGTAAGTTAATTGCATTGTAAAACATTAAAAGAGAATAAAGCTTGTAGAATGACACATTTTGAACAACTTAACCACATTAAAAAAGATTAACAGGCAGCATTGTCTGGATTACTGAGATGCAAACAAAGAAGGTAGAAACAGGAGTTTGGGGAGGTGTTTTGGTGGTGCTTTTGTTTATGCTTTTGTTGTTGTTTTTAATAAGAGCTTAATAAACATATACAATATCCAACTTTTGTAATAAAAGCCATTGACAGGTAACTGTAAAGGCAAAGTCCTAGCAATAGTTCATCATGCTTACGTCTGCTTTGTTTACTAAATCCCCAGAAAATCACCTGTGAAGGTGAAGTTTCACTGATAGCAGGTTTTAATTTTTTCGTGATTTTTCAAATAATTAAAACCAGCCGCAAATGTAAATGAAGCATTTTGTTAACATTAATATGTCTCAGTCATATTTTGGGCTAATTGATATTCAGCTAATTATGAGTTATAGCAACATCGGTGCCAATTACAGTAAGGAATTAGCATATTGGGTTGCTTCTACAAAAGAGGTAATTTTTCATTACTTCTGTTGAGTATAACTAAAGCAATGTGTTAAGTCAGGTTTTAACATCTTCATTAATGATCTGGAAAAACAGAAGCAGCATATTAATTAAACTAATGCACAATCTTAAGCCAACAGCCTATTGTTAACATTTAAAAGGAAAGTAAGGAAATCAAAGATGACACAAATGTAAAAGAAACTGCTTTATTTAAAATTATTCTTAATGTTAATAATATTTTTAAATAATATGGAGAATTGATCAAAATCCAACAGTTACTATTGAATTGTTGAAAAGCAATCAGAGTAGGATATAACAAAAGCCTGTTCATAAGACAATTCAGGAAGGAAGGGACCTCAGAACATCTCCAGTGCAACTCACTGCTCAAATTATCTCAGAGGGTCAGCTCTGAGATGAAACCAGGCTGCTTAGGCATGTGTCCAGTCAAACCTTTCTAACCACCAAGGACAGACTGTACAGCATTTCTAGCATACCTGTTCCTGTGTTTGTGCTCATGATGAAAAGATTTTTCCTTAATTCCAGTCTGAAGCCCTCTTTTTTCAGCTTCCTCCCATAGCTTCTTACACCCCTCCACATCTCTCAACTCTTAAATTTAAAGTCTCTTGTCAAATCAGTTTGATAGTCTTTATCAATTGTATGATGAGGAAATGGGAAAGAGAACTAAATTGAATTTCCTGAGTAAAACAAGAATAGAAAGGTAAAGTTTCCAATAAAAATGCTTTTTTGACTTAGTTCCCAAAATAGATGATTTATGTGGGTGGAAGACTTTGAAAAAGTCAAGGAATAAGAATACGATCTTTGGCAAAAAAAGGTCAGAAAGCACCTCCTTTGCGCAGATGGAAAGAATAGCATCTCTTCTGCTTCTGACAGCTCTTACGTTTCTCTCTATGAAGTCCTGCTTCTCCTAGGGAAGTGCCCTCTTACAGCAGAAGTAAGAAGAAGAAGATTTTAAGATCCCTCCTACATGTATAGACCTTCTTGTCCCATGCACTTTCTTATGTGATTACCTACAAAGAAGACTTGGGCTTGCTATTTTGCTTTTATGGGATCTGAAAAAGCAGTTTCAAACACATCTGTGCTCTGCCTGCACAGTCATATCAAAAGTCTGCAGCATGTACAGGGACATCTGGGATTCGTTTTCAGATCAAGCTAAAATGTGCTAGTTAAGGAGAAACTAAGCCTGGGCCAAGCAGAGAAAAGCTCCCCGAACAGTTATATGTGACTTAGTGCATCTGAAAGCAAAATTATATACTATATGGGAGAAACTTAAATCTTATGTTTTTGTTGCCCAATATAGAACTAAAATACCTTTTTTTCATTGAAATTTAGTAGAAAAATAATACATGATGACATAGTTAAGGAAGTATGTAAAAGGATATAAAAAAAAAAATAATTGCACAAGAAATTTCTTTTGAAGAGCTTCTCTTCAAAGTCTGCCTTTGCCGAATAAACCATCATCTTTTACTCAGTAGTATCAGTAGTCTGTTCTAATATGGAATTACTTTTCTGAAAACATATTTATAGTTAAGGAGTGCTTTGCTGGCACACAATTATTGGAATAACAGATTTTGCAGTTCAGTGAACAAAAGTATTTGTTCAGAGAGAAGATTTTCAGATAGACATCTTGTAGATCACTTGGGAGAAAGAAAATTTATTTCACTTTATGTAAAACCAAAGTTCTCTATTTAGATGAGAATTCAAATCCATCTGTCATCCATAACAAGAAAATGGATGGTCTTTCCTCATTCCCTTCACTTGCTCAAAACTTTAGACAACTCAGTTGAAATTCCCTTGGTTTTCGGCTTCTTCTCTTTTTATCAGGTAGATTCAAAGCTAGGTTAAAAGTTTATTAGTCATTCAATGTCATCAATGGACAGTTGTTTGGAAGTTTTAAAAGCTTGAACTTCAAACTGTTCATTGTCCCTGAATTTGTGAGATCCCCTGAGAGAGCTCTGAATATCTCTGGTTTATCCTCACAAGTTCTGTCCCTCAAAAATTGTGTATTTTATTAGTTTACATTTAATTATCTGAAATATATTGCACGATATTATAAGACGCAGAGTATAAATATAGAATACAAATAAAAAATACAAAAAAATTACTCAGGTCTATTTTCACTAATTCATCCCAAATTAAATAAAATTTAGAGTAACTTTAGATGGCACTTTTTTTTTCCCCCAGTAAGTCCTGTATTCACTTTTTTTCTTAAAATACTTCTAATTCATTTAAAAAAATAAATCAACCCCAGAACTATGCAGTTTAACTGGGATTCTGGGATTGCACTAGTAAATTTGTCTCATGCTCCCATTTACTAAAATTCATTCTTTCTCTATGCATGAAACAAGCAATGCTAGTACAATGTTGCTAACAGGATTATATCTACTTTTAGTGGTTCTGCTGAAGTGTGTATGTACCCAGGTAGACTGAAATATGCCAGTAGAAGTTTTGTGGAACTCCAGAGGAAGACAGTGGAAGTGATGAAAATTTTAGCCTAAAAGGGTGTGAAATTTGTTTGGCACACAAGTCACATGAACAGTAAATTAAGGAAATTCCTTACTCTTGTCTGATTCACTCATGGTTTCAGAGTAATACAGGGAATTCAAATTTAGCCAGTATAAGGTGGACATTGACAAAATGGAAGGGATTACAAGCTCAAGGAAAGATATTCATTTTAAGGCATATCGAATATGTGAATAGTCAAGCATAAAGATTACAGATGGCAGAGACAAGTATCTAGTGTATATTAATACGTTAACAGAGGTAATCTTTATTTTTGAGAAGCACTGCTGTAAAGCTGAACATAAAGAAGTTCAAAACAACATGAATATTTTTCTGCAGCTTAAGCCAGTTAAAACTGCTTTGGCAAAGGGATGGATTGGATATGACTTCTTCAGATTTCTGATGTGTATGCTAATCAGTTTTTTCTAAACAGGGGTGTCATGGCAGTGCCCATAGATATCATATGTTGACCAATCCATTCAAGTTACTTTTTTTTCTAAAATTTCACTGGGAGAATTAAATAACCATCTTAAGAATAGCATCACTTTGATCAGTGCCTATTTGCTTCTTGAGAGTACTGGAACTGGGTTAGTCCAATATCATTTCAGTTCTCTACTTTGTAGGAGAACATTCCAAAACAATTTGCTTAGAAAGTGAAATCTTTTATTGCATTGAATTGTCTTTCCACATTATGTTCCTGTCAAAAGAATGATGATACAGGTAACCCATCAAACATGGCAAATTTGTTTTCATCAGGAAGCATTTCAATTGTATCTATGTGTTGTTTCCTAATCTTCTTATATGTAACCTCTAGGAATTACAGGGAGTTCAGAGGCTTACGGATTGCCTGCTTGATGTTTATTTCTTCTCAGATTTTTACTACTGCTTCCAGCAAGTTTAACATAATCCTTGCACAAACAGATCTTCTCTTTTTATTTTACTAAGCCTTATCTATCAAGCCTCTTCAAAGAGTGCGGATATGAAAAATATGATACGAGTTTTGAGATGTAATAAGCTATGCGCAGGACAAGAATACTAATGTGTCTTAGAGGAGCATATAGAAAACGAGTACCATGTAGGTATTTCATATACCAGTTACAAAATTGTTCGTTGATATTACTAAACTCATGCACAGAATGTATTATAACCAAGAAGGACCCCAAATATGAAGACATTATTTTAAATTCAGTATTAGGAAATGGTATAAGCAAGTAGAAAGTTAAAATGACTTAATGCTAAGAATATGCACATCAGTGATGTTTTAACATTTTAGTGTTACTGCTTTAAAACTATATTAATGCCTACTTGTGATTTGATAAATTATTTCATTTATACAACAATCAGAATAACAGTTGTATTTTACGAATACAAAATGGGGCCAAAGCATTTAAGGAAAACAATAAACTAATAAACATGAAAAATAATAAATGTAGCTTTTCTTTTCAGTATCTTATATGAAAAAAATTTGAGCAAAAATACTTTTAATGAGAATATGGAGGTTCTATCTAGTTCTGAAATCTTACTGAACCTGAATTCATATCAGGCCAGATTTTAGTTCCCTCATATGTGCGTATCTTAATATTATTTTTATTAGCAGGTAATCTTAAAAAAACCCGTGCCTCTGGGGGTGGTAGACCAAATTTACCCATTAGTTTGTAGTGGAGGTCGTCAAGGGGGCTTCAGAGATTTTCATAACCATCACACTGTATCTCAGAAGCCTTAGAAAATGGTTTATGTTTGTATTTCAAGTCTTTTTTTTTTTCCCTTCTTTTTTAAGGACCTTGCATATATTCTAGCTACCATTTATTCATCTTTTGACAGCTCCCTGGTTTAAAAGTATACTTAAAAGATGCACATGTATATTCATAAAGAATAAACTGTGTTTGGGCTAGGGAAAACATTTTTTATTGCATTCATATTTCTTTGTAAGTTTGGGGAATTTTACTGTTCACAAAAATGAGAGATTTATAGTACAGGCTGGTTCAAGGCACAGTGATGACTGGTGCTGTGGATTAACATCTCTATACATCTCTGCAAAAGGCACTCCACTCCTGACTTACAACACTTCTGCTGCTCTGTTACTGGCTGCCTGCATTTTCCCTGTGCCAAGGCCTTCAGATTTGTGTTGAGTTGTGCAGTGGTTTTGAACTAGCCAGCTTTCTACTGACGACTAAGTAGGATCACCAAACTAAATTCACATTTTCTTTAACCTCGAAGTAAAAGTAATGAAAGCCAAATGTACCAGTTCTCTTGTTGGCTATTTCAGTGACCTACAGTCAATGCTTACCCTAATTTTTTAAGCAAAGATGCAACCACTGCACTTTAACGTCTTCCTGATTGTCAGTCACACCTCCTCTGAGTGAAGCACTAAAGCTGCTGTAAAAGGATGTAGGGCTTAGGAGATTTTCTACTTTCTGTAATAAAATGGGTGTGTACTGTGGGAAATCTGTGATTCCAGGGACACCTCATTTGCTCATTGTCATGCCAGAAAAAGCTATGTTTTCTAATTACAGTGAGATAACTTTGCTCAAGGGTAATGTAAGTGCTGTGAAAAATCTTTGAGAGTAAAGCTATCTAGAGTTGAAAGTATGGCGAAAGAAGAACCTGAGAGAGTTTGGTACTTCCAGGCCCACGAAAAAGCCTTTGACATTGAAACATAGCTGTAATCATTTTTTCTTAAAATTTCCATGTAGCAAATTCCAGTTTCACTCCAGTCAGATTCTGTGTCCTGTTGTCCCACTTCAGCTTATGCAATACCTTTGTGGAAAATTTACCTCTTCTTATCTTCTGTAGGTATCCCTTGAGAACCTGATTTCTGATCCTACTTTATACCTGAACTCCGTAACCTGAAATGAGAGCCAATATTTGAATATTCCTCACCAGAGCAGAACACCTTTTCAGAATTTATAAACCATTCACACTCAGATTAGAAAATTCTATTTAAAAGTTCCTACAACTTAGCTGTTCAATGTCCTTGCTGTATACCCTTATTTCAGTGGTACATGCTGAGAGGACAATCATATAATTTGAAAAAAAAGTGAATATATTTCCAGATATGCAATAATTTGATTTCTAGAGGAAAAAAGTGGAAAAGAGGTATGTATCCATTTAATAAACTCAGCATAAGGGAATTCCAACTTCCCCTTCCAATTCAAAATAATTAGGTTAAAATTTTGTGTATGAGTTGATGGTCTCACAATGTTGCCTGCATTCCTTTTTATTCGTCTGCTCACCAAGACATGATTTAATAACCTGTTTTGAGAACAGGGTTACATTTCCTGATTGCTCTTATTTTGCAAGAATCTAAAGTAGACAGTTGCAGAGCTCTGTCTCCTTCACTCTGACTCAAACTCTTCAAGTTACGCAGCACAATTTATTTCTAGCAATGACTATAAAGCTTTCTCTGATACCCTTAATTGCATCCAGTTTAATTCTCCCCAAAACTCTTAAATTTTCACTTGGTTCATCAGAAAGCGAATCAGTTTCATTCATTTTATCCTGCAGTCTCATAGCTCTTTTAAGATTCAGCTTTACTGGAGGGGAGGGGAGAAATCTAGTTGATATCACACAGATCATTCAGTTGGTTTGTAAAATGCATCAAATGTACATTTAACTAAGGTACATATTTATGAAATAAAAAATAGGCAGAAGTATACACAGCTGGCCTGTTAAGTTCCAAATGTAAACCGATTTAGATTCTATGAATTGCTTTCAGTTGGGGCTCTATTTTTCTTTTTATGTATATATATTTTTTTCTTTTCTGTGATCCACAGAAATGAAGAATGTTAACCCATCATACTTACTTGTTTTATTATGTGCAAATAAAGAGAGATTGTGAACAGAAGATGCAGAACTTTTTAATTAAGACCACAAAAAATAGGTTTTTCTTTAGAAAGTTTACATCTTTTCTTCTTTTATACATGCAAATATGTATCCCTGTGCCTATCCGTCTCCATATGCATATCCGTATGTTTCTGGCTTTAGAAGTTAGAAAGTTTAATAAAATATAATGTATGATGTCATCAATGAAATTGACACAAAGGGATTTTCGTTTTATTAATTCTACTTAAATATACAGTATATTGTGTAAGCGAACATTTAATTTAGCCATATAGTCAGCATTCCTACTGTTAGGCTATATATCAAACTCAGAATTTACAATTCATTCCAGATTATTGCAGGGAATAAATATTTCTTCACTCATATTTGTTGGACAGCCAACAGACTAAGTTCATCTAGTTTAAAGCTAAAAAATATTTCTCTTTAGGGCTCTGTTCAGTTTCCTGCCACCAACTTGAGATTTGACATTTTGCTGGCACTCCAAGCTGCAAACCAAGGCTGTCTGTGTGAGTTCCTGGCACTTCACACTATGGATCAGTTCCTGTGCAATCTAACAGCATGGTGTAATCTTTCATGAAGTATTTCAGGTAGAGAAAAGGATTAATTTACAGTAATAACTGCATTTTTCCCCACTTCTCTCCTTCAGGATCTGAATGTCAAAGGTACTAAGAACGATGTCATGGATATTAATGTTAGCTTAATAGAGATAAACTGGAGCCTCCTTAATGACTTTTTATTTTCCTGTGTACAATAATGACTCAATAATTTTTAATGCAAATTACATTTAGAAATCAAAATCCTCTAGAAACATAACTTAAGCAAAACTGTATTGTTAAATACATGACTGTTTATTGATAAATAGTAAAAGTTGAAATATTTAATGATGCAAGAAAATCTAGACATGAAGCTTTATTGAAAAGCATATTTTCAACTACATGAATTTGAAAAACTCAGAACATGGCTCCTGCTTTTAAGAAAATGAGTGAACACTACATTCTCAGGTGTTGTCTTATTTAAGAGGTATTGAGTCTAGTCAGTAAGCTCAAAAAAGTGAAAACAATTTCATTGATTGCAAGACAACTCTTGACATTATCTGAACTATTAAAACCTTTGTGGGATATGAGATACTTCAACCAATTTGCACTTTTTAAAAATCCTGTTAAATATTGCACTTGCAGACATATTGAAAGGTTGAAGGTTGAAAATAAGAAATCTCTTTCTTCTTTTTTTTTTTTTTTTGTAGTAGCGTAACTTGTAATGTGCTGCAAAGTATTTGAAAGTATGCATAGAGACAAAAAATTAATTTGTTGCAATAACATAAAATATTGCCTCAGTAATTTTTCTCAGTATTAATATGAGAAACACAAAATTCTACTTCACATGTTCTACCTTTTTCTTACATTGCTGCCAGCCAGGTGCAACTCATCTCATGTAGTTTTCTGCATTGAATGAATTTTCTCCTACTCTGGGGAGTGAGGCTAGCTTGTTCTACAGATAAGAGGAACTGGCAAGTTTGCAAATGTTCTAGTTGCAGAAGACAGATGTCATGCTAGGTTCAAGAGTTATAATAACTCAGAAAGAGGTAGATTGCAAGATCAGGAGTCATAGCACGATGCAGACTATGCTTTTGCTGTTGCTACTTCAAAGGATGGACCCCTAATTAGAACAGAAAAGTTAAGTTCTTGATGCAAACTGGTAAATGGGTTATTTTGAAAGTGTTTCAATAGAATTGTCTTGCATACCTGGTTTTAAGTAAATACTCTGGGAAAACAGAAAAAATGCCATAAAATTCTATGATAAATTTATGTATTTTCCCCCACTGTATTATAGAAATGAATTAAAATTCTTACTTTCCTTTTTCTTCTGCACAAAACTATTTTATATTTTACTAGGGATATAGTTTAGTTTTGTAATGTGCCTGAAGAAACTCTTATGTATACTAAAGGCACACTGCAAGTAGCAATTAATTTACCCATCCAAAATTCAGGTGCTATGTCTCAACCTCTTCCTGACACACTATCTACAATAGACATTTTAATGATCCAACCTGCAAGCTAACTGAATATCTAACCTGAAACAGAGTGTCCGTATATGTAATATCATACTAAGTTCTTATTCACTTGTATATGATCATCTATACTGTTAAACTGCCAAAACAGAATTTAATTTACTAGCATGGACATAATGAGACTATTCAAGCAAAGAAAGAGGCCGTACAAGTCTATTTTTGCACCATTCTGTTTCTAAAATGATTTGAGAAAAGCCCCCGGACTGATGAACCCTGTGAGCTTTTTCATTTCACAGAGATATGTAATGTCTATCTAGTAGTCCTCAGAGCTGACTTGAGTCTCTGCAACCATTTATATGGTGATCCCTTCTGAGAGACTTACAGCAAGATTCAGCTGCAGATTCAGAAAATAAATTAGATCTCTTAAGTGTCTAAAAGTGAGATGGGTGTCTAAACTCCTATTATATTCAATAAAGATTTAACATATCATTAATGGAGATACAAAAATAATTTTGCTCTCCTTAAATTAGATATAGTAGAAAATACAGGTTTCCTATACACAGGAATGTAGTGACATTTGAATTACCCTAAGATACCCACTGGCTAGTATGACAAAAGATAAACAGGAGATCATTGCTTTGTGGACTGACATATAGAGGCTAAACTCAGATGCACCCTGTGCACAGGCCACTGAAT
Organism: Nestor notabilis; assembly: GCF_000696875.1. NCBI lineage: Eukaryota > Metazoa > Chordata > Aves > Psittaciformes > Psittacidae > Nestor > Nestor notabilis. Next base: position 10,422 of record NW_009931371.1, on the reverse strand, counting down.
CCCTCTAGGAAGAGATTCAGCTGCCTGGAAATAGGCATTTAGTGCTATTTGCATTGCCTTGATCTCCTACTGGAGAAAGTTTCAGATCTCTCTCACATTTTGTATGTCTAATTCCTTTACATATGACTTGGGTTTCTTACAGAGTCACAGAGGGGACAAGGTACCAGTGTGTAGGCAAGTGATTGAATTAGCTGAGTCAGTCTCTAGATTCCTTTAAATGCATAGTTAAAGTCCACTGCCTGCAAAGGCAAATAGCAAAGGTAGCAAATATTCCAGCACATTGATAAAAAAATGTAGGTATCTATCTCAGATTGAACTCTTAACCCTACACTGTAAACACCTAGTTATGACAATTTTAAACAAATCTCAACATGACTGCATTTGGAGCAGAGTAGTCCTATCTTCTTCCTTTTACACAAACACCCTTCTCTGGAAGGCCTTGGAAAGAGACATTTATCAGACAGTATTCACTGACTCTTAATAAGTCATGCATGCTGTAGAGCACACATCTCCTACATGGAAGTCTTTCTACCTAAGGAAAAAATAAGAAGAGCCATTCACACATTTTTAAGAATGGAAAAGAAACTGTGTCTTAACTGAACCATCATCTTCATTCATGGTAATCCAATTTTGAAGGCTCACAAACAACTAAAAAATCAAGGCTTAATTCTAGGTTGTGGGGATAGAATTTGACTTCCAGATGAGAATTAAGTTCTTCCACCTAAAAAAAATAGTATTTTCTGTGTAAATGCTTCCTGTGACAGCAGTGGCAACTTTTGTTGTATGAGTCAAGAAATAAAAGTAATCCAACATACCAACATTTAATGGGGGAGGGGGGAGGGAGAGTCTTCAGAGTTATCTAATTTTCTTAAGGAAGCTATCTCATTTGAAAATGAGATATATTAGAGGTATATTATCCTGTTTATAGTTCATATAGTAATAATAGTTAACTGTGTTAAAGTTAACAGGCCTAGAGATTAAATGTTCTTAGTGCTTTAACAAAGGCATGTAATACAAAGATTTTATGTTGCTGGATCCACAGTCATTTCACCAACACACTGTGAAAAACAACTGAAAAAGCAAAAATGAAACAAAACAAAAAAGAAAAACCCAATAAAGAAAGTCCTGACACCTGTGTTAGTTGTTTCTTGCCTAATAGTAGTTAAAACTCGTTTATTCTACTGTGAAGACTTCAGGAGAGTCCTAATTTTTAGTTCATGTGAATTACGAATATTTAAGGCAGGTGGAAAACAAGATAATAAACATTCAGACAAGAACTGATTTTCACCCTATACTATTTTTGTTTGTTCTATTTTTGTTCTTTATTTCAGCAGCACTACAGCATTATGCCTTTGTTATGCTTCCCATTCTTTTATAGTTTCTGACTTAGCCCATTTGTGGTTTTGCAGGAGTTTGTTGGCATGACATTGTCAGGAATATCCGAAATGCTTCTCTAAATTCACTATTTATTTTTTCACTATTTCAGTATAATTTATCAGAATTATACTGAAATAGTGAAAAAAAAAAGATGTTTTGGGTTTTAGGGTTTTTTAATTTTTTAATTTTATTTTTAAACCCCAAACAACATTGTAATGATTCTTTTCTTTTTAGGCCATCCAGAATGCCTAGGCTCTTGGCTCCAATGTGTCTTACTCTTTCTTTTCGTGTACTCGGGTACGTAGTAATTTCCACCTGAATTTCAGACTGTTGCAAGCACACCACAGGTACATCGAGCTTCACTTGGATGTTCTAAGCTCATTTCTGTATAAAGGATGAGAAAGGCAAGATTGTCTCTATGTTCAGATGAGTATAGGATTACCCATTAGGGTTTCTTAAGGTGTTTCAATCATGTTTGCTTACTAGACTTAGTTTCTTATGATTGAAGAATCTTCAGTGTCACTGAAGAATCTTTAGTGAACAGAAGCAAGTTCACTTGTTACGAAAAAAGCTAGCTAGTATAGGGAGAAAAGGCAGTTGAAAAATGGTCTGGTTCTTCCAATTCAGGCAGGGCTATAATGTTGAAAAACATATTTAATTTCCTGTGTATTGCAAAGAAACTTCCCGTTCCAGAAGCAAAGATGGATAGGGATTTGTTTCTGCTTCTTGTGAAGTGATTCTGGAAAGTTTATTGTGTAGACTTAAAAAATGACAGCAAATGGGAACCTCAACAGTGAATAAAGAAAGCAGAAACTCAGCTGTGAAGGAGGCTACCAAAATAGGAATATTATCTTTAATTTATGCAGAATACAAAATGCATTTTTAAGACATGTCAGTTTCACTGACTTGCGAATTACCTGCTTCTTTATGCCACTTATTTTATATTTCCAATAGCTGTGATAAAATTACCTTATTTTATAGTCTACTGGTTCTGGTCCACAGCTCTGAATCTCTTTTTCTTTTTTTTTCTTTTTTTCCTTTTTTTTTTTTTTTTTGACTAAAATAAGTGTTTTTATTATACTGATTCCTCTCTTTCAGAAAAGAGAGAATTAATGGTTTGTGTTGCATGTTTTGTTGGGTTTTTTTTGTTACTGGTTTTTTGGATTTGTTGGGTTTTATTTTGTGGTTTGTTTTTTTTTTCCTCAGAGATTTCAGCAATGTGTTAACTGTAATCTGGAATACAAAGTACTAATACATAGCAGAATTTCATTGTGGTCTTAATTAAAACATTCTGTATGATGGATGGAGCTCCCACACTCCTGGAGCTTATTTGTGTTAATCAGCTCCCAATGCATAGCTGTGTGTGCTTCCGAACAAAGATTAGATGTGTAAACAGTTCTTTAACTTTTATTTAAAGCTGTGCAAGGTCATTTTGGATATGTTTCAGACTGGTTTTTAACTGAGCTACAATTCAGTGCGTCAGCTATTTGTGACACAACAAAATCTAGCTAAAAGCTTCAGAACCTTAAAAATAAGGTATCTAATTGGATTGATTTCTTTTAATGTTTCCTATTAGCATATGCTTTTGTTTCCTTTCAAGTATAAATGAAATTGAGGGAGCAGGAGCGATCTAATCTGTTTATCTGAGATACTCAGGCCAGATAGTTGCTACCAACAACCATCCATGCAGTGAGGTCTGCCGCCTTTCCAGTTGATGCCAAGTTTTTCACCCTTACATGCTCATATTTCTGCACAATGCAGTGTAGAACCATGAAGATTTTGTCATCCAGCCCATAAATGGAAATAGCTCCCAGCACTAAACATTATTCTCAGCAGAATTTGGAAGCACTTGGTAATTAAACTCATCTTACCTGTGAAAAACACAGTATGTGTAAGAAAAATCGGTTAAGAACCTTGATAATTAATGTCAAGTACTAAGTCCTTGGTCCCTTCCAAGCTAATTAGCACAGACCATAACCAAATAAATAGGAAGGATAGGTCCTTTCCTTTCTCACTATGGAGGCCAATGTAGTAAAGGGACACTGGCAGCTGAACACCCACCCACCCTTTCAGTCATAGCCCTATCCTATGGGATAAGGAAAAAATAAAAAGAAGGCAAGAAGACTCATGGATCAAGACAGTGACAATTTAATAGGGAAAGCAAAGGCTGCATGTGTAAGCAAAGAAAAAGAGGAATGAATTCATTCCTTTCCATCAGGAGGAAGATGTCCAGCCATCTTCTAGAAAGCAGGGCCTCAGTACACGTAACAGTTACTTGGGAAGATGAGTACCATAACCACAAACTTCTTCATTTTCTCCTCCTCCCCCTGAGTTTTCATTGCAAAGAACATATCATATGGAATGGAATATCTCTTCAGTCAGTTAGGGCCTATTCTCCACATTGTGCCCCTTCCCAAACTTACCCCCACACTTCTTTTGCCCCCTCATCTTGCAGAAAACCTCAACTGGTTAGTCCTTGATCTTCGGAGGAAGATTTCGGGAACAAATTATACCGTAGTGAATAATTGCCATGCACTTTTAAATTTTATGGAAATGCCTTGAATCAGGAAATCGGAAAACAAAGTACATACACAGTTTTAATCAATTTAAAGGTTATGTTTTGGTTTAGAAAGAAATGCTTCATTAAGCAAATGACCTTGAACTTAGTCCAGTTAACTAAACTGTATGTTGAGGTAATATATTTTATCGTCTTGTATTATGGAAGCATTTACATGAAAAAGCAGGTAATTGTCATGGTTTAAACCCAGCTGGAAAATAAGTACCACACAGCTGCTCACTAACTTCC
>NW_009931371.1:0-6216 GCF_000696875.1 Nestor notabilis | reverse complement strand
CCCCCGCCCCTCCTCCCCAGCCTGCCTGGGGAGGAGAATCAGAAGCATGTAAAATCTGCAGGTTGAGATCAGAACAGTTTAATAATTGAAATAAAGTAAAATACAATGATAAATAACATCAACACTATTGATAATAATAGGGAACACAACAAAAAAGAGAAATAAGAAAACACAAGTGATGCACAATACAATTGCACACCACTCACTGACCAGTACCCAGCCTGACCCAAGCAGTGATTGGTCCCTTCTGGGTAACTCCCCCCAGTTTATATACTGGGCATGATGTGCTGTGGTATGGAATACCCCTTTGGCCAGTTTGGGTCAGGTGTCCCGTCTGCTTCCTCCCGGCTTCTTGTGCCCCTCCCTCCTTCTTGTGCTCAGGTCCCACACTTTTCAATATATTATCACCTACTATTTTGGTTTGTTTTCTCACTTCTATAACTTTCTTTTCAGTTAGTATTTCATTTCAGAGTCTTCAATTTTTAAGAAAGGTAAGTTTCATTTATTTTAAATTACAATAGAGAAATGTAAAAAATAGAGATACAGAAAAAGTGAGAGGAATCCTAAATATTAGACCTTTTGTTGCTTCAGGTGACAGATGCATTGATGCACATAGGGAAAACAAAAGAACTCAAAAGTAATAGATAAAAAAAAAAGAAAATAGTGATATAAATTTCAATTTCATTTATTGTCCATCATGAGCTACAAACGCATCAAATACGCATTTGATCTCACATCCAATTATATCCGCTCATTTTCATAAGCTCTTTTCTCAAAAAAAAAATGAAAAGTGGTTGTGATCTCTGAACATTATATCTTGTCTATCTAAATAAATTAATAACTAAACATACATTTCTATAAAAGTAACCTCTATTCTTAAGTACAGCTTGCCTAACCAAAGGTTAATTGTGATACATTACTGATCTTGAACCTGATCCAAGACATCTAACATAATTAATCTGTATGGCCTTGTAACATGCTTTATTATATACTTTAAACAAGAATGTTAGGAATTAGAACTACAATTCAAATAACAGAAAAAGGTAAATAAACTCCAAGCCAGTTACTGAATGGAGATAATTATCAAGGAGGTATGAGGAAAACGCAATGTTGGGAAGAGTGAAAACATAGATGCTTTCATATTATGATAGAAACAAAAGAAATAACAGTCTTACAACAAGAGATAGGGTAACATTTTTCACAATGATTAGGAAAGTACCCATAGAATGACTAGAAATTTTCAATAAATTATGTATTTGAAAAGAAACAGGAATATATCACATAAAAATGATAAAGTAAAAATAAAGATAATTTATTTTTATATAATATATAATTTTTTGTATAATTATCTGATAAAATATAGATTTTACATTAGTAAAGGAATGTAATATTCCAATAAGGATTTACAGGGTAGAAACAATTTTAAATCATAAAGTCTTAATAACTTCAATGTGTGACTTATAAAAGAGATGAATGAAAAGACGTGATTTGCTAAAATTTATTTTTAGTGAATTTTGATGTACTACAGAAACTTCTTTAGACATAGAGCTGAGGTACAAAATAATCAGAAAGGCAAACAGGAAGATTCAGGAAATTATACTATTAAATGTTTCCAGTAACTGTAAGCAGATATTAGTATCTGAGTTGTTTATAAATAACTAAAGAATGGTATACAATAGATTAATGTCAATGTAATTTTAAAAGATGGGTACAGAATAAATTATTATCAATGTAATTTATGTCTCAGAAAACCTGATAAAAGGCTTTTCTAAGAACATACTTTGAGTATCTAAAAAAATCTTGGGAAGAATGCTGTGTTGCATCTTCACTCCATTATAGGAACTTCAAAAATGCTGTGTGGATTACAAAGACTGGTGCCATTCATAGTCTTCTAAGTGATGAGAAAGTTAATGTAACTTCACTGTTCATGATTTCTAGATAACACTAAGTTAAAGGGGGGACTCAGCAGTCATACGGAAGAAATGGAGTCAATCTGAGCAAACAGCATTTTAATGAAGGTGAAAAAATATTTACTCACCTAGGAAAAAGAATTAAGGGTCATATAGATGAAACGGAGATAATGTACTTTAGAGAGGCAGAAAGAGAAGTGGACGACTAATAGCATGGTCACCAGTGCAATATAATTGTAAAGAAGAGCTACTATCGTCATTGGCTGAGTATAAATCTCAAAGTAGTAAGTAGGCTGAGAAAGTAATGTTACTTATGCTAAAAAATTATCACGTACAGTGCTATAATTTCCTGAAATTTTAGTAATACACCTTGAAATCCTAAGGGAAAATAACATTTTAAACAACAACAGAACTTCATACCTTCATGGTTTTGAGGAATTGAGTTTTTTAGGTACAATCTGTCTTACAAAGAGTGGAAGTAATACTAACAGATCAGCAGTAATTAAACAAACTTGTAGAATTATTTTATTTAAAATATTATGCATATGATAAACTGAAGTTTCCTAATGTCACTTAGCCAATACATGAAAAATACTAGTGTTACGTACTGTTCTTTATATGGGAATAAATTAAATGGTATATAAATATATATATGTTGCTGAAAATAAGAGAATTCTTAAAGGATTAGTTACTTGGGTGTTGGCTGTTCTTTAATTGTACTGACAACATGAGTTGACTTACATCAAGATGAAAATACCAACATGAAAAAGAGATTAATTTCAAGGTACTGGTCGGTATCATCTTACTTCTTTTGAATAACATCTGAAGGCAGGTTGTAAGATGAACTTAAATGGCAATGCATGGCAAGGCAAGCAGCTAAATGTTCTCACACTTCTCGTCCCCGCTAGTCATCAGCTGTTGAAGATACTGATTACAAAGGAGAACATATTGCATATTGCCAGCAAACTTGACAGCAGCATTCTCATGCATCATTCAGTATTGAATAGCATAGAGCTACTCGTCAAAGCAGAAAATGTCTCATCTAAGTTTCTGTCCACAAGGTCTTGCCAATTATTATCTGTTTCATGAATTTTAATACTGTAAAGAATAGTGAAATATCTTAAAGTTCTGTCAGAACTATTATTGTGGAAAACAAATCACAGTTACAGATCCATTGAGTTACAGATACATTGATCTAGAAGAAAACTCTTTTGTGTGTTTTATGTGAAATTGCCAGTGTTTCATTTTTTTTTAGTCTTCATTTCTACAGCAGCTTTCAAACAATGTTAAGGATTGACTAAATAAAATATTCAGTCTTCGTTGTGCAATATCAATTTGTCATTTGTAAATCATCATAAAATAATACTTAGAAATGGCTTATTTAATGTCCAGTGGGTGTTTAATCCAATTAGTGTTAGTCCTTTTCATAATGAAATGAGTTTTTCTTTCAATACAACCAATAGCTTATTTCTTTGAAAGATGTTTTAAGCTTAGTTTCTTAATTGCCATTTACTCTTGCTATTAAATTATCAGGAGATTTAAATAAAACAAGCTGCTTTCAACATTGTTTCACTGTCAGGCAAAAAAAGATAATATTCAAGACACAGAATGCTGCACTCAGAACACTGTAGGACTACTTGACCCTGCATAGTATCTTAGCATTATTTCAGATACTATTACATCAGGGTAAGGTTAGCAGGTTAACAATGCATTGCCTTTTTCAGCAAACAGAAAAATACTTTCCAACATAAAATCATAGAATCATAGAATAGTTAGGGTTGGAAAGGACCTTAAGATCATCTAGTTCCAACCCCCCTGCCGTGAGCAGGGACACCTCACAGTAGACCATGTTACCCAAAACTCTGTCCATCCTGGCCTTGAACACTGCCCGGGATGGAGCATTCACAACTTCCTTGGGCAACCCATTCCAGTGTCTCACCATGTGCACAGTAAAGAACTTCTTCCTTATATCTAACCTAAACTTCCCCTGTTTAAGTTTGAACCCATTCCCCCTTGTCCTGTTGCTACAATCCCTAACAAAGAGTCCCTCTCCAGCACCCTTGTAGCCCCCTTCAGATACTTGAAGGTCTCCATGCAAACGTGTCTTCTCCGGGCTGAACAGTCCCAACTTTCTCAGCCTGTCTTCATATGGGAGGTGCTCCAGACCCCTGATCATCCTCATGATCCTGCTCTGGACTTGCTTGAACAGCTCCATGTCCTTCTTACGTTGAGGGCACCAGAACTGTACACAATACTCCAATTGGGGTCTCAGGAGAGGAGAATAGAAGGGCAGGATCACCTCCTTTGACCTTCTGGTCACACTCCTTTTGATGCAGACTAGGACATGGTTGGGTTTCTGGGCTGTGAGTGCATGCTGCTAGCTCATTTTTCATTTCTCATCAACCAACACCCCCAAGTCCTTCTCTGCAGGGCTGCTCTGAATCTCTTCTCCGCCAGCGTGTAGCTGTGCCTGGGGTTGTGCCAACCCAAGTGTAGGACCTTGAATTTGGCATGGTTGAACTTCGTGAAATTGGCATTGGCCCACCTTTCAAGCGTGTCAAGGTCCCTCTGGATGGCATCCCTTCCGTCCAGCATGTCAGCCGAACCACACAGCTTAGTATCATCAGCAAATCAGCAAACTTACTGAGGGTGCACTCAACACTCCTGAGCTTGGAGCAGGTGATCCTTGAATATCAACCAGCAGTCTTGGGCCCCCCTGCCCTCTAGGGGTTTATCCCATGTACCCTTACCAAGCAGGTTCCTGAAGAGGCCAAAGTCTGCTCTCTTGAAGTCCAGGGCAGTGAGCTTGCTGCATGCTCTTCTTAGTGTTCCGAGGGTCTCAAACTCCACCATCTCACGATCACTACAGCCAAGGCTGCCCTGAAGCATCACATTCCCATCCAGCCTGTCCCTGCTGGTGAGCACAAGGTCAAGCATGGCACCTTTCCTTGTCAGCTCCCCTATTACTTGCAAGAGAAAGTTTTCTTTCACACAATCGAGGAAACTCTTGGATTGCTTGTGCCAGGCCATGCCATCCCTCCAACAGATATCAGGATGGTTGAAGTCCCCCATGAGGACAAGGGACTGCAAGAGTTAGGCTGCTCCTATCTGTCTACAGAGTGCTTCATCCAGAGTCTTCCTGATCAGGTGGTCTGTAACAGATCTCCACAGTGATGTCCCCCATCGCTGTTCTCCCTTTGACCTTGACCCACAAGATCTGTGTTGGTTTATCACCTGTCCCCAGACAGAGGTACATACTTTCCAGCGTATCACTGATAAATAGCTACTCCCCCTCCCTGTCTGGCTGGCTAGTCTTTCCTAAAGAGCCTATACCTTCCATTCCAACACTCCAATCATAGGATCCATCCCACCATGTTTCTGTGATGCCAGTGATATCATATCCCTGTAGATGTGCACACATCTCTAATTCCTCATTTATTTCCCATACTATGGGGGTTTGTATAGAGGCATATGAGCCGAGCCCCAAATAAAGCTGACTCATTGGCTGGAGCAGCTGAAATCTCTGTGCATTGCTCCAAGCATTTATTACAGGTGCTGGCAACTAACTGGGAGTGTTGGGATAGATCGATGCCCCCCTCCCCCATCACATCTAGTTTAAAGCTGCCTTGGTCAGCCTGGTAAGTCTCCTGCCAAAGTAGCTCTTCCCCTTGTCAGACCAGCTCCCGCAGCTTCCAGTAGACCTGGTCTCCCAAACCCAGTCCCATGTTCTAAATAACCAAACCCCTGACTACAGCATCACTGTTCTAACAATTTATTAACCTGCCAAATTCGCCTGGTGTTTTCCAGGTCCTCCCCTTTGACCTGGAGGATCAATGAAAAAACTATCAGAGCACCAGAACCCCTAAACACCTTCCCAGGGCTCTGTAGTCCTTCTTAACATTCTCCAGGCTACTGCTGACTGTGTCACTAGCACTCAAATGGACCACAGGTCAGTGGGACTTAGTAGACCAGGCAGCCTCCCAGTAACATCCCTGATCTGAGCCCCTGGTAGGCAACACACCTCCCTCAAGACTGGGTTAGACCAACAGATGGGTGCCTCTGTGCCCTTCAAAGTAGAGTCACCCACTACTATGACCCACCACTTTTCCCTGGAGGCACTAGTAGTAATCCTCTTTACTGATTGATGCATCAGCAGGTTGTTCATTTGGTGAGACGTGCATTTCCTTGTTAGACCCCTGCAGAAGAGCAAAGCAGTTCTGGGTGGGGATGTGAGATTTTGGAGGAAGCTGCTTGCTTTCAATTGTCCTCTTCCTCTTTTTGTTAGTAGTTCCCAGCTTCCTGGGTT